>NC_086452.1:378806165-378891165 GCF_028390025.1 Pseudophryne corroboree | reverse complement strand
AAAAGGGGAATCTGTTCGCAGTAAGGTGTAAAAGGGTCTCTACCTGGTGTAGTGGTGCTACTGTGCGGCGTAATTTGAACAATGGAGACTACTGTGCACCGTACTATGAATTGGTATTATTTTGTGGCCACACCCCTTCCCCATGAAGCCACACCCCTAAGTATTTTTGCGCGCACCTACGGCGCTCACTGCCCCTGTTTTGCATGCAGGAGTGGGGCTCCGATGCCGTTTCTTGCACACAGTGCTAAAATGTCTAGTTACGGCACAGTTGCTAGGTATCCATTTCTCTGGCCCTGAGCAGGTCCCCCTCACCAGATCCTCTCCAGGGGTGAGGGGGTGGACTTGGATGTGATGAGGGGGGGGGGGGGGCGCAAAGCATTTTGTCGCACCTGGGCCCGCAGCTCGCTAGTTCCGCCACTGAAATCACATATACATAAGTATTCAAATACTGTGCTCAATACTTTGTTGATGCACCTTTGGCAACAATTACAGCCACAAGTCTTTTTGAATATGATGCCACAAACTTGGCACACCTATCTTTGGGCAGTTTCGCTCATTCCTCTTTGCATCACCTCAAAAGCTCCATCAAGTTGGATGGGAATCGTCAGTGCACAGCCATTTTCAGATCTCTCCAGAGATGTTCAATCGGATTGAAGTCTGGGTTCTGGCTGGGCCACTCAAGGACAATCATAGAGTTGCTCTGAAGCCACTTCTTTGATATCTTGGCTGTGTGATTAGGGTCGTTGTCCTACTGAAAGATGAACTGTCGACCCAGTTGGAGGTCAGGAGCGCTCTGGAGCAGGTTTTCATCCAGGTTGTCTCTGTACATTGCTGCATTCATCTTTCCCTCTATCCTGACTAATCTCCCAGTTCCTGCTGCTGAAAAACATCCCCACAGCATGATGCTGCCACCACCATGCTTCACTGTAGGGATGGTATTGGCCTGGTGATGAGCGGTGCCTGGTTTCCTCCAAACATGATGCATGGCATTCATGCAAAAGACTTCAATCTTTGTCTCATCAGACCAGAGAATTTTGTTTCTCATGGTTTGAGAGTCCTTAAGGTGCATTTTGGCAAACTCCAGGTGGGCTGCCATGTGTTTTTTACTAAGGAGTGGCTTCCGTCTGGCCACTCTACCATACAGGCCTGATTGGTGGATTGCTGCAGAGATGGTTGTCTTTCTGGAAGGTTATCCTCTCTCCACAGAGGAATGCTGTGGCTCTGTCAGAGTGACCATCGGGTTCTTGGGCACCTTCTTGACTAGGGCCCTTCTCCCCTGATCGCTCAGTTTAGACGGCCGGTCAGCTCTAGGAAGAGTCCTGGTAGTTCCGAACTTCTTCCATTTATGGATGATAGAGGCCACTGTGCTCATTGGGACCTTCAAAGCAGCAGATTTTTTTTTGTACACTTCCCCAGATTTGTGCCTAGAGGAAATCTTGTCTTGGAGGTCTACAAACAATTCCTTTGACTTCATGCTTGGTTTGTGCTCAGACATGCACTGTCAAGTGTGGGACCTTATATAGACAGTTGTGTGCCTTTCCAAACCATTTCCAATCAACTGAAATTACCAGAGGTGGACTCCAATTAAGCTGTAGGAACATCTCAAGAATGATCAGTGGAAACAGGATGCACCTGAGCTCAATTCTGAGCTTCATGGCAAAGGCTGTGAATACTTATGTACATGTGATGTCTTAGGCCCTCATTCCGAGTTGTTCGCTCTGTATTTTTCATCGCATCGCAATGAAAATCTGCTTAGTACGCATGCGCAATATTCGCACTGCGACTGCGCCAAGTAATTTAACAATGAAGATAGTATTTTTACTCACGGCTTTTTCATCACTCCGGCGATCGTAATGTGATTGACAGGAAATGGGTGTTACTGGGCGGAAACACGGCGTTTTATGGGCGTGTGGTTGAAAACGCTACCGTTTCCGGAAAAAACGCAGGAGTGGCTGGAGAAACGGGGGAGTGTCTGAGCGAACGCTGGGTGTGTTTGTGACGTCAAACCAGGAACGACAAGCACTGAACTGATCGCACAGGCAGAGTAAGGTTGAAGTTACTCAGAAACTGCAAAGTAGTTTGTAATCGCAATATTGCGATTACATCGGTCGCAATTTTAAGAAGCTAAGATACACTCCCAGTAGGCGTAGGCTTAGCGTGTGTAACTCTGCTAAATTCGCCTTGCGACCGATCAACTCGGAATGAGGGCCTTAGTTTTTTTTATTTGTAATAAATTTGCACACACAAAAAAAGTGAAGCACTGTGAACACTTTCCGGATGCACTGTATGTATACACAGTATCTGTGTATATGTGTGTGTATGTGTGACTGTGTATATGTGTAATGTATGTCTTTGTGCATGTATATATGTGTATGTGGTGTGTGTACCTGTGTATGTGTGACTGTGCGGCATTGTGTGTGCAGGCGTCACTAGTACAGGGGGACTTACATTTGTAAGTGTCACTACTAAAGGGGGCGTTACGTGTAACGTCACTACTACAGGGGCGTTACATGTGTAAGCGTCACTACTACAGGGGGAGTTACGTGTGTAAGCAGCACTACTACAGGGGACATCATGTGTGTAAGTGGTACTACTAAAGGGAGCGTTACGTGTGTAACGTCACTACTACAGGGGCGTTACATGTGTAAGCGTCACTACTACCGGGGGGAGTTACGTGTGTAAGCGGCACTACTACAGGGGGCATCATGTGTGTAAGTGGCACTACTAAAGGGGGCGTTACGTGTGTAACGTCACTACTACAGGCGCGTTACATGTGTAAGCGTCACTACTACAGGGGGAGTTACGTGTGTAAGCGGCACTACTACAGGGGGCATCATGTGTGTAAGTGGCACTACTACAGGGGGCGTTATGTGTGTAAGCGGCACTACTACAGGGGGAGTTACGTGTGTAAGCAGCACTACTACAGTGGGCGTTACGTGTGTAAGCAGCACTACTACAGGGGGCATCATGTGTGTAAGTGGCACTACTACAAGGTCGTTACTTGTATAAGCGTCACTACTACAGGGGGCATTATGTGTGCTGTGCCTTTGTAAAGTATGGGAGGGCGCAAATTTATATTTTGCAGGGGGGTGCCAAACACCTTAGCACCGGCCCTGGACACATATCTGTGTGCGACTGAATCTCAGAATCTGTACACAAAGTGGTAGAATGTAGCAGCTGCAGTTTTTTTCTAATATCAGTTCCATTGTGTTCCAAATATAGACAGTCACACACAATATACAAGTGTCACATATCAAATAAATCAGTACAGTCTCCTGGTGCGTCCTAGTTATATCGCATTTTCGGCAAATAAAGACACCTGACGCTAGCAGAGATGCACAGGACCTGGTGGCATCTCATGCTGTGCGGTGTATTGAGGCTAGATGTACATATGTAGGAGTTCAATTACTAAACATCAATTTACATTTCAGCCATTGAGAAAATATATCTGGAACAATTGTCTCAAAATATGTATATATAGGGGCGTGGCCTGGCTTCTGAGGCAGCAGGACGTGTGAAGCTGGAGCTCCTGCCCGGGCCTTAAATTCCTGCACCCCTACGGCCCCCCACGGCCCACCATCCTCCCTGCTGGGGTCCCCCCGGCCTGACCTGCGCGGTACGCGGAGCCGGCAGACACCTCCTGTGTCTGTGCGGGTTGTGGCCCGCGGATCACGGAGAAGCCGGGGCCTCTCCTACTGTCGGACGCCGGGCCGCGGCTGCTGTTTCCGGTTCCAGTGTGGCGGTCCGTGTCTCGCCGGCCGGATCCCCGTCTCCTATCCGGCTCCTCCGGGCTGCCCTGGACCTCCTCTGCCTCTTCACCCGCTCGGAGTGCGGCATCCACAGCGCCCCAGGTCTCCGGCCTCCTCCGCTTCCGGAAGCCGGGATCCGACGCTGCACGGTCTGAGGTAAGAGCCGGGGGTGCCGTGCGGCTGGGGGGAGAGCTGCGGACGGCCGAGCACTCGCACTGCTGTGGCTCTCTGCGGGCTGCGCCGGCCTGCCCGTGGCCTGTGCCCCTCTGTCCCCCTTCCTTGGCCTCTCTGTGTGAGCCCTCAGGGAGCTGCTGTCCCCTCCCCCCCGGCGGCCTGTGTCTCCTCAGCAATCCGGCGACCCGGGACCCCGCGTTAGGCCCCCCCCCCCGCAGTGACTTTCTGGAGCCCGCAATTTACCTGGCCTTGGGCCCCCTGCACTGGCCCCCCTCCTGGGGCCCTTCGGAGCCCGCATCTCAACTGACCTCTGGCCCTCCACACTCCTGCCACCCCTGTGGGCCCCTGCTCCGCCCGGTGCCAGTGACGACGCCTTCCACTGCTGGGACCTGACACCCCTGTTCGCTTACCGGAGTTCGGCATCATCCCGGTCACTGGCTGGTCCGTGTCCGGGCCTCATCCTCGCAGACCTTGCATACGGGCAAACATACGGATTACACCAGCCCATCTTCTGCGATCTCTGATTGGCTGTCTCCCCTCCGGGATCACGTGGGCCTTTCTAACTGCCGGAACCCCTCGGCCCTGTACCACCCACGCTGCCTTGCTGGCCGCGCCATGATATCTCTCTAATATCCCCACCTTGCCCCCCCTGAGCCTGAGCCTTACTGCTGGAGCGCCTTCTCTACCTCCCTTTCTGCCGTCTACCCCCCTTCTACAAGATGCTCAGAGGTGGCAAAAAATCACAAGGATCTGATCTCACTCCATTCCTTACTAAAAAGAGCACCCCCGCCAAGAACGGGCCCGATGCTCCTGTACACCCCCATGGTCCCTCCGACTCCGATCCCGATGACGACGATCTCACACCCCTTATCCGCAGGGACTTTCTCTCCCTCCTCAAAGAGGTGCGACATATCATGACCTCTGTTCAGGCTCTCCACTCCCTGAAGTCTGATATCGCCGAAATTGGCTCCAGAACGGATCAACTCAAGCGGCGAGTGGAAGAGGTGGTGACGTTCCAGCAAACTGTCGAGACCGACTTCCATCAACTTCGCCAAGATATTGCCCAATTGCGGGAGGAGCATAAGGACCAGGACAATAGGGCGAGGAGAAATAATCTCAGGATTCGGGGTATTCCTGAAGACGTTGAAGCGGCCCACCTTGAACTTTACCTTAAACGCCTCTTCACCTTCCTGTCACCTGATACCCCCGAAGACCATCTTCTCCTGGACCGAGCACACCGAGCCCTCCGACCCCGCTCCCAAGACTCTTCCCAGCCTAGAGACGTCATTCTCCGAATGCACTACTTCACCGGGAAAGAGTCCGTCATGAGAGAAGCACGGCGACTGGGGTCTGTGTCCTTCCAAAATATCTCCCTGCAGATCTTCCAGGACTTATCCCCCCTCACCCTGGCCAAACGTAGAGACTTTAAACCCATTACTTCCCTGCTCTCCCAGCACAATGTCAAGTACCGCTGGGGTTTCCCATTCCGTATCCTGGTTTGGCATCAGGGAAAGCTACTAACAGCCAGAAACCCATCCGAGGCTCAAACGCTGCTCTCCAAGCTGGGTATCCACACCGACGAACAGGACCCCTCTGCATCCTCTCTGCCTACCCGGACACAGCGAAACCCGCCTCCGCCCCCCCGCTCGGAGTGGTTCACGGTTCCAGCATCTTCGGCCTCTCGGACTCCTCCTCCAGTTCCCTGATGGACTTGTAGCTCTGAGTTGATATACCTTGCCTATACTTGTGTCGACCTTTCCTGGTCGTACTCCCAACTCGGGGAGCTGTTTACCTTTAGATCTCCCATGTTCTCACTTCCCGATCCCTTAGTCGGTTCTTAACTGTTATTATGTTACCCCTTGTTACAGTGTGATACTCTGTTTCTTGTTTCCATTTTCTTGTTTCTTCTTTCTCCCGCTCCTTCTTTTCTCTCTTCTTCAATTTCTCTCAGGTCCTTCCAGGGGGGGCCTGCCTCTTGGACATTGCTAAGTGGTTAGTGATGCATCGTCTGGATGCCAAGCTGCGCCCCCTTAGGGCTCCAAGCCCTCTTGCTAACCTAGGTGCCCTCCCGACACTTAGCACCCCTTCCCCCTGTCAGCGCCACCAGTCCTGGCCTCTACAGCCGGACGACCACCTACCCTCCCCCCCTCCCGGTTTCTTTTCCTTCCCCCCTCCTTTCTGAGCACGCTATCTTCTGTTTTGCTTCTCTGTCATCTACTATTCTTCCTTTCCGCCCTACTTCACGAACTCGGCGCTCCCCCTATTCTGCCTACCTCTTTGCTGCTTGCCCATGGGTCTCCGGGTACTCTCTTTTAATGTGAAGGGCCTGAATAGCCCTCAAAAGAGAGGTAAGCTCTTTGCCTCCCTTAAACTCCATAGGGGTGACCTGGTCTTCCTTCAGGAGACTCATTTTCTACATGATGCCCACCCTACCCTACAATGTAAACCGTACCCTGACGCGTTTCATGCCTGTGACCATTCGGCCAAAAAACAAGGAGTCACGATCTTATTTGCCCGTCACTTCACCTTTGAACTCCTCGACTCCCACGCTGATAAGGAAGGCCGGTTTCTTGTGTTGGTGGGGAAACTTAATAACAAACAATGCACCCTAGCCAATATCTATGCCCCTAACCAGAGACAAGAGTTGTTCTTTGCGAAACTAGATACGCTTCTTACCCAAGTTCAACAGGGCGACCTCATACTAGCTGGAGATTTTAACTCTGTGTTAAATCCAAACATAGACCGCTCTCCCTCTCTGCCCTCTGCTTCCCCGTCGGACTCTCTCCGCTCTAGATCCCTCCTCCGTCTCATGCGATCCCAGCTTCTCTACGACTCCTGGAGGATAAAAGACCCCTCAGCGCGTGACTACACCTTCTATTCTGCTCCTCATAATTCTTACTCCGGCATCGATATGATCATGCTCAGCCACGAACTTGCCTTGAATCTCCACGCTGCCCATATACACCCACTGATCTGGTCTGACCATGCCCCTATCTCTTGCGACCTCTCGGGTCTGCTCTCTCGCCCCCGCCCCATGACTTGGCGCCTTAACGACTCCCTTCTTCACAACCCGGAGATACGCTCCCATCTTCGGGATAAGCTTTCTGACTATTTTACCCTGAACGACTCCCCCGACACCTCCAGGTCCACTCTCTGGCTGGCACACAAGGCGGTCCTTCGTGGGCATATCATCAGCCTAGCCTCGAGAGCCAAGAAACAATCTCTCACCCAGTTCAACAGACTTTCTATTAAACTCCACACCCTTGAGACCCAGCACAAGGCGTCCTCCGACCAGGCCATCTTGTCTGAACTCCGTACTGTTAAGGCGGAACTTGATCTCCTACTCTCCAAACGGGTGGCTAAACGTCTCAAATGGCTTCGCCAGTCTTTTTATGAGAAGGGGGATAAGGCGGACAAGATCCTGGCGGCACGACTCCGCTCCGCTAGAGCCAAAACTAATATAATTTCTATTAGAGACCCTCTTAATCGCTTAGTCCATGACCCTACCGCCGTTAGGGCTGCTTTCCAATCCTATTACAATGACTTATACAATCTGCCACCCTCCCCTCTGGTCCCCCCTCCCAGTCCCACTCTGACCTGGTTTCTCACTTTCTCTCAGCCTCTAACCTGCCTAGATTGCCTCGAGACGCCATGGACCATCTTAACAGTGAGATCTCGGTGGAAGAAATTGCCCAGACTATTCTCTTGCAAAAGATCGGTAAATCTCCTGGCCCAGATGTGTTCACAGCTCTCTACTACAAACAATTCTCTGATCTCCTCTCCCCCCACCTTCAATCCCTGTTTAATAAGATTATCCATGGCGACTCCTTTCCTCCTGAGATGTTAGAGGCCAGAATTGTGGTGATTCCTAAGGAAGGCAAGGACGCCCTCAACTGCGCTAGCTACCGCCCTATATCTCTCCTGAACCTGGACCTTAAAATTTTTTCTAAAATCCTAGCTAACCGCCTTAACCCGTATCTCCATTCCCTTGTCCACTACGACCAATTGGGGTTTATTCCGGGCCGCCAGGCGAGGGATAACACCAGACGCGCTATTGATCTTATACACATCTCGAACTCCAGGGGATCCCCCACTATCATGCTCTCCTTGGATGCTGAAAAAGCTTTCGACCGGATCTCCTGGAGTTTTTTGAGAGCCGCCCTGGAGGCCTATGGCTTGTCGGGTGTCTCTCTCACTGGTTTTCTGGCACTTTACTCCACACCCTCCGCCACAGTCCTAATCAATGGTGTCCCGTCTGCCCCGGTCCGCATATCGAATGGCACGTGTCAGGGTTGCCCTCTGTCGCCAATGATATTCGCCCTTGTTATTGAGCCGCTCGCCTCCCAAATTAGAGCTCACCAGGGTATACATGGTATACCAGTGGGCCGTACCGATCCCAAAATCTCCCTCTTCGCAGATGACGTCCTACTTTCCTTGACCCAGCCGCTTATCTCGCTCCCGAATCTATTTTCAGTCCTTCATTCTTATAGCCTTGTATCAGGCTACAAGATCAATTATTCCAAATCCGAGGCCATGTTGCTCCATGTCCCCCACCGAGAAGCTGAATCCCTTCGCACTAATTTCAATTTTAAATGGCAGCCTACAAAGATCAAATACCTGGGGATTTATTTGACCTCCCGCTACGACTCTCTCTTTAGGGAAAACTTTCCACCCCTCCTCCACAAAACGCTTGCTGACCTGGCGTCCTGGAAGAGTCTTTTTATTTCGTGGCTGGGCAGGATCATAGCGGTTAAAATGAACATAATCTCCAAATAGCTCTACCTTTTCCAGACCCTCCCTGTGACAGTCCCGGCCTCCTTTCTTCGTACTACCCAGCGTGCACTCGTGCATTTTATCTGGAACCACAGACCTCCCCGCATTGCTGCCAACACCCTGAAACGGCCGACCTCCGCTGGCGGTAGAGGTCTTCCGGATATCAAACTCTACTACCTGGCCTCTCACCTCTCCCATGTTGTCGCCTCTTATGCCCGTCCGGGATCCGTATCCTGGTTAGATATCGAAGCAGCCTATATCAACCTTTCGGACCTGACCCCCTTGTGGGGCCTGCCCTCTACCTCCCGACCCCCGGCTTCCAAACTCCTCCGCACGATCAAATTTAACCTTAAAATTTGGGACTCCCACCCTCTGAAGATGGGTCTCACCACTACCCCTTCACCCTTGACCCCTATCTGGCAGAACCCTATGTTTCCTCCTGGATACTCAGCTACGAGATTCCGTACATGGATAACGCTGGACTTCAAATTCCCATCTGATTTTGCCGATCGGGGTCAATGGCTGTCCCTCCCGGACTTACAACAGAAGACCCCCTCGCACTCACTTAACCCCTTTCAATTCCTACAAATCCGGCACTTCTTGGGCTCTCTGCCCTCCTCCGCCCTGCTTCGAGCCCTCGCTCCCTTGGAAAGCTTATGCGTACACTCTCAGCTCTCCAAAGGCTTAATCTCTCAACTTTACTCCCTTTTACTGGATTCTTCCCTTCCCCCCTCTTGGCCCCACGAGCTCGCATGGAAGCGTGATCTTGGGCCCCCTCCGGAGAGTGGAGACTGGGAGGACATGAGACTGGGGATTGCTAAATGCTCCATTGCCACTACTTTCAAAGAGACGGCTTACAAAATTTACTACCGTTGGTACTACACCCCGGATAGACTTAAACTCTTTCCATCTGTTTCCCCTGCTTGCTGGAGGAACTGCGGATCGAGAAGCACTATGCTACATATATGGTGGTCCTGCCCGTCCATCATTCCCTTTTGGAATCTAGTCCACTCCCTCCTTGTTTCCCTTCTAGATTCCCCCGTGCTGAGGGATCCCTGGATCTTTCTGCTGTGCTACCCTCCCCCGATGCTTGTTAAATTCTCCCGAAAACTGACTACACATATTCTAACCGCGGCAAAATCACTGATAGCCCTTAATTGGAAAAACCCCTCTCCTCCCTCTCTCTTCTCCCTTAAAACCAAAATTTGGCATATTGCATCAATGGAGAAGATTACGTATTACCTTCATGACCGAGGTCATGTTTTTGAGCAGGTTTGGGCCCCCTGGCTCGCCGCTGAACGTGTACCGCCGTCTCCCCCCTCTTGTCCCTAGCTCCTCCCGTAGACCCATGGGCATCGCCTACTGCTCTTTCTCCATCTCCTCTTCATCCTTTTCTTCTTCTCTCTTTTCTTTCCTCCTCTTTCTCTCCTCCTTCCAATTTTCTCTCGTCTTCCACTTGCCCTCCTTCTCTACCTTTTTTCTGAACTCATTATTTTCAGCATATATACTGTGATTGGATTACTATATCGTGGTCTCCCCTTCCCCCCCCCTCTCCCTCCCTCCCCTCCTCCTCCCCCAAATTGGATACTTGATTACTGATGTTTTATTTTTGATTACTTTTACTGTTTATTCTAAAATTGTGGCTTCTGTTGGACGTTGGTCCTCCTGACCGCTTGTCCCCCCTCTCAATGTTTGTTTACCTATTTTATTTCGCCGCGCAAAATAAAGAATTAAAAAAAAATATATATGTATATATAAAGCATTTTCCTATGCAGTAGCCGAAAACGCATCGATCTTGCTGGGATCTGAGACAACAAAGAGCATACTCTACAGCAGCGTTTTTCAACCGCTGTGCCGCAGCACACTAGTATGCTGCCAGCGGTTGTCAGGTGTGCCGCAGCCCGCCGCCCACCAGACATGTCTTACACAGTGCTACGCCGCCCGCTGACATCAGACAGAGCTCCGCTGCCGCCCTCGTCCTCCCAGAGATACCTAGGTCCATCTGCCGTCGAGCTCAGGCAGCATATTCAGCTCTTCCGCGACTTGGCCGTGACCTATGGTGACGTGCTGTGACACATAGGTCACGCACGCCACACCACATTCCCGCCCGCCTGCTGGTGTGTGCTGCTGCCTGCGGATCAAGAATAAACAGGACTGCAGGTTGCCATTACTGTGGGGGCAGTGTGTACTATTACAGGGGAGGGGGGGCAGTGAGTTTGATTTATATCTGTGGGGGCCAATGTATTTGATAATAGTGGGGGCCAATGTGTTTAATAACTGTGGGGGCCAATGTGTATGTTAACTGTGGGGGCCACCGTGCTTGATATCTGTGGGGGCCAGTGTGTATGGTTTTTTTTTTTTTTTTCCAGTGGGAGGCAGACAGCGTGCCTTGGCAATTTTAAAGTCTTGTTAGGTGTGCCGCGAGTCAAAATAGGTTGAAAATCACTGCTCTACAGTATAGGAGAACTTTTTCTACCTGAATACAGGAACCACCTCAATTTCAAAAATTGGACATCACCAGAGTCAATATCTACAAAGATAATGCAGCACTCTCCAATACAAGAGGAATACAACAAAAAGGTGACCACCTTACTGCACACCGAAATCTGGCACTTACTATAAGGAGGCCATGACTGCAGCTTGCAGATACCATTTAAACCACAGAACCATATAATTAGTGTCTACTGCACGGGAAAATGCTATATATATATATAGTGAGGAAATGAGGTCTGTGACAATTAATATAGCTATGCCTCATTTCCCATATCAATTATGTACTGTACTTTTGATACCCATATCTGTATACATTCAATTCATCTGTTTGTTCTTTTTCCATAACATGTCCATTACTGCTCACCCAATATTGGGGGTAAATCAGAGTTGATTGCAGCAGCAAATTTGTTAGCAGTTGGGCAAAACCATGGCCCTCATTCCGAGTTGTTCGCTCGCAAGCTGCTTTTAGCAGCATTGCACACGCTAAGCCGCCGACCACTGGGAGTGAATCTTAGCTTAGCAAAATTGCGAACGAAAGATTCTCAAAATTGCGATTAGAAATTTCTAAGCAGTTTCTGAGTAGCTCGATACTTACTCTGCCACTGCGATCAGTTCAGTCAGTTTCGTTCCTGGTTTGACGTCACAAACACACCCAGCGTTCGCCCAGACACTCCCCCGTTTCTCCAGACACTCCCGCGTTTTTCCCAGAAACGGCAGCGTTTTTTCACACACACCCATAAAACGGACAGTTTCCGCCCAGAAACACCCACTTCCTGTCAATCACACTCCGATCACCAGAACGAAGAAAAAACCTCGTAATGCCGTGAGTAAAATACCAAACTTCTTAGCAAATTTATTTGGCGCAGCCGCAGTGCGAACATTGCGCATGCGCAATTAGCGGAAAATCGCTGCGATGCGAAGAAAATTACCGAGCGAACAACTCGGAATGAGGGCCCATGTGCACTGCAGGTGTGGCAGATATAACATTTGCAGAGAGTGTTAGATTTGGGTGGGTACTTTAGTTCAATTTGAAAATGATCCATTGACAACGCGCTACTCCCTATTATCTAACCAATTACTGACCCAAGTGCATATTGTGCTCCTTAGCCCTATTTCTTGTAGTTTGCAGATAAGACGCATGTGTGGTACAGTGTCGAAAGCTTTGGCAAAGTCTAAAAAGATTATATCCACCTCCTTAGCCTGATCCAGGTTCGCACTTACGGTTTCATAAAAGCCAAGTAAGTTGGTCTGACATGATCTGTCCTTCACAAATCCATGTTGGTTCCTTTTAATGACCTTATTTGCTTCAAGGAACTTTTGAATACTGTCCCTTAGAATTCCTTCTAATACTTTCCCCACTATAGATGTAAGACTAACTGGTCTATAATTACCTGGTTCAGCTTTGCTCCCTTTTTAAATATCAGCATTACCTCCGCTATACGCCAGTCTTTGGGAACCATAACCGATTTAACCGAATCCATGAAGATCAAAAATAGAGGTCTTGCTAGCTCAGCGTGCAGCTCCATAAGAACCCTCGGGTGAATTCCACCGGGACCAGGTGACTTATTAATCTTTAACTTTTTTAATCGGTCACAGACTACCTCCTCATAAATAAGAATTTAGCAGTGGGACAATATTTTTGTTGAGATTTTGTGTTAGACCCAGCATTTGGTCCTCTCTTGTAACTACCGTTGAAAAAAATTGTTTAGTTTGTTTGCTATGTCATTATCATTTTTGATCAAGACTCCCCTCTTGTCCTTTAAAGGGCCTATACTCTCCTTCTTTAGTCTCTTGCTGTTGATGTACTTAAAAAAAAAAATTGGGATTAGTTTTGCTTTCCTTTGCTACTAGTTTTTCAGTTTCTACTTTAGCTGCTCTTATTCCTTTTTTGCATATTTTGTTACAGTCTTTATAGTATTGAAATGACTCCGCATCCCCCTCAGATTTGTACAGTATTTTTTAAATGCTCGTCTTTTTTTGTCTATTAATTCCTTTATGTTTTTGTTAAACCACATTGGTTTGGGATTTTTATTCCTTTTTTTGCTGCTGGTGGGAATAAATTTACGAGTATTATTAATTAGCAGTGATTTTAATACATCCCATTTCTCTGTATTATTTTTTCCTTGAAACAGAATTTCTCATTCATAGTCCCTTAACGCTTCCTTCATCATGTCAAAGTTGGCTTTGCTAAAGTTTAGAGTCCTAGTTGAGCCAGTATAGGACTGCTTATAAAAACTGATATTGAATGTGACCATATTGTGGTCGCTGTTACCTATGGGCTCTCCTACTTCAATATTTGATACCAATTCCCCATTGTTAGTTAATACCAGGTCTAAGATTGCATTGTACCTAGTTGGTTCCTCGATTAATTGAACTAATTATCATTTACCGTGTTTAAAAACATATTGACCCTAGCAGTATCACATTAATTGATTTTCCAGTTTATCTCGGGATAGTTAAAGTCTCCCATCACTACTATGTCTCCTACTACTGTTGCTCTTTCAATTTGGTTCAGTAACAATTTCTCGTCAGACACATTAATACCAGGCGGCCTGTAGCATAACCCCAATAATAACTTCTTTATTCCTTTACCCCCGCATGCAATTTCTACCCATAACGTCTCAATAGTATTTACAGTCCTCAATAGTATATAATCACCTTGATTAGAATATGTATTGTATTACAATGCTGTAAGATCCTAAGACAAAGAGGTCACACACACCCCTGCAATATGAAGCTTCTGGAGGTATAAATAGAGCTACCTAGGGAGCTGATAGACAGATTCTTTGACCCTAGGCTAAGAAGTAATGTTCTGCCAGGGATATGCTGTGGAACCCATTGTATTGGATTTATCTGGGACTCTGTGTTGCTGGAAGAGATTCTATGCTCCTTGACTAAGGAGTAATGATCGGTCAGGAGTTTGTGGTGGGAATTGTCGTGTGGAATTAGATTACAGAAATGTGCTGAGCTGTTATAACCCATTCTGCTCAATAAACCACTGTTGGTGTTTTTCATCTACCACTGTGCCTGAGTGATTTGGAACCCGGTATCTTTATATACATTATATATATATATATATATATATATATATATATATATATATATAAAGAAAAAGGTTCTCTTGGGAGCTTGACCACCACAAATGTCTAAAATATATGATAAAAATTATTATTTATTCCAACATCCACAAATATCTAAAATATATGATGATAATTATCGTTTATTCCAACAACATATTATAAAATAGTCATGTAAACTTCTATAAAATGAATAGATGGATCATACATGTGGATTGAATGGTACAGTCATTTGCAATAATCTATAACATAATCATTAGATGTTCTCAGTTGTTAGGTGAAGTGTTAATTCTTCAACACGATTTCGAGTGTATGAACTATTCACAAATTCGTAGAAATGGGGTTCACCTAACAACTGAGAACATCTAATGATTATGTTATAGATTATTGCAAATGAATGTACCATTCAATCCACATGTATGATCCATCTATTCATGTTATGGAAGTTTACATGACAATTTTATAATATGTTGTTGGAATAAACGATAATTATCATCATATATTTTAGATATTTGTGGTGGTCAAGCTCCCAAGAGAACCCTTTTCTTTTCCTATTCTATGTCTAATACCTCTTCTGACAGGAGGTATTTCTCAGTGGTTTGAGCTCACTGGTCATAGCGCAAATAAGGGGTCTTAGTTTCTTTTTATATATATATATATATATATATATATATTTATTTATTATATACACATTATATACATACATACAAATTGTAGGATGAATTGGATACATTTTCTAAACAAGTGGTGGGTGTGCCGCTGAAATATCAACATTGTGGCCCCGCCGTCCCAATGGCCAAACCTACAATTCAGCTACATTGTACAGATGGAGGCAGGGCCACAATGATGTGATTAAGCTAGTGGTTCCCAAACTTTTTTAAATTATGGCACCCTAGAGTATCAGAATGTTTTTTCATGACACTCCTAGGCCAGAAGTTTCTTAATGAGAAATTTAGAAAGAAATATTACATTTATTAAATGTGTTTATGTCATCCTTAGGTTTGCCACATAATTTAGGATTGGCATCAACTAGCACTGGTTTTGTCTATTACATTGACTGTAAAAAATCAGAATTGGTCATGAACCACCAATCCAAGGCACCCCTGCAAGTGTCCTGAGGCATACCCAGGGTGCCATGGCACACAGTTTGAGAACCACTGGATTAAGCACAAGTTGCATCATTAAGCACCCAGATAGCCTACTTAATTGAGGAAGTGGGCAGCAAACAGGAGGCTGGTCTGATATCTTGGGAATCCAGGACAGTGCTCTCACTGGGTTGGGCATTATATCCTAACGTTCGGGATGCCGGCAGTCAGAAGACGCAGCATCCCAATGGTGGAAATCCCGACAGGGGCTAGGTAAGCATACTTACCGTGCCCCAAAGTTCCCTTCCCTTCACGCAGCCTAAACCTAACCTTCCCCCCCTCCCCCCACACAGCCTAACCCTAACCCTCCCCGATGGTGCCCGAAACTAAACCCCCCCCCCCCCCACATACACTTCACGCAGCCTAAACCTAACCCTCCCTCACCCGTTGTCTAACCCTAACCCTCCCTTTCTCGGGGCCGGAGTCTAACCCTAACCATCCCGCCGCAGACTAAAACAAACCCCCTCCCCTTGCTTCTTACCTGTCTGCAGCCCTGCCAAAGACTCGATCTGGATCACGGCGGTCGTTATTTCGGTGTGGGACTTGTGATCCTTGTCGGAACGCTGGTGCCGGCATTCAGAGCAGTGTCAGGATTCCGACGTCTGTATTTCGACTAGCGGGACCCCAAATTGATTCCACCTAACTTGCGAGTCTCCTGGACAAATACTTATATGTTGTAGACCACAGCAGTATTCAAGCAACTAATTCAACGCTTTAGTTTGACAAATCATGAAATAACACTTTTAGACCAAAAACAAAACAAAAACAAACAGAAATAAAGCCATCCACTCATGATCCAATTTCAACAATAATGATGAACATCTTATTAAATATCACAGAATGCGTGAAGCCAAAATAAGCCCAAAGTACGCGGATTAAACTTGTTTGTAAGTCCGGGTGGAAAATAACTGATATTGGCCATTACAATCAAGCCCCAGAGATAAAATTGATCCGGCCAATTGGCACTCAGTCCATGTAGCAAGATCAGTGGACGTGGAGCCTAAATTACATTGTGTAATTAATTAAACAGTGCTGCTGGAGCCATAGCTAAACTAATATACTGTACTATTATTGCCAATACATCAATGCAGCTCTACGAGGCTAAATTTCTAAACAAATAGTTGAGGATAAATCATTCATAATGATTGATCAATAAAAGGAATGAGGTAAAATCTAAAATAGTCTTAGCTGCATTTATTAGGAAGAAACACAGAGCACTATGTAATACCTTGAATAAAAAACACCAACATACCTCCCTATATTCTTAAGACTGAATTTGGGACTGTGTGTGTGCTGAAGGTGCACACATACAAAAAAGGGAAGGGCATACCTGCATATGCTCCAAGAATTGCGGGAGACTGACAAACTTTTCGGGAAGTCCCCCGCACAACTGGAAGAGTAGAAGAATTTCCCATATCCCACCTGCCTACGAGTGAAGTGGAAGGCGATTATACCCAGGATTCGCAGCTCTGTATTAAGGGTGTGTGGCTAAATGACATGAAGTCACGTTATTTAGCCCCGGCCCTTCACTGGTTACCAACAAAATCATCGGATTTTCCTCGTGGTGGGGGCGAGGCCTCAGGATGTGATAGCCTGGCTCTGAAAAACAAAGTGGCCAGCAATGTCTCCGCTGGGTTTCTCCTGGAGAGGAGGCCTCCAAAGTAGGTATGTATGGGGAAAGGGTTTGGCCTTGTGGCATGTCCCTGTTTTCATCACTCCTGGAGATGCTGGGCCGCCTCTCACAGCACTGTGAATAGATGCCGTGTGCAAAACAGTGAGCCCCCTCCGAAGGACGCTGAGCTCCATGTATGAAACGTGGGGCAGTCCCAGAAAGGCAGAACTGTCCTACCAAAGTTTCTGCGTGTACATAGAACTCCACAGGGTTCAGATATCAATAAGGGGAATTACGTTAAAGTACAGTACATAGAAATGGTAGACAAACTGCAATGGTTTACTTAAGAGATGACTACTAAAACAGGACCTGTCACATATGTTAACATAATAGCATAACTGCCCTTACAATACTGTACAGCTTTAGTTTAATAAAGCAGTTTTTCACACTTCACACTGTAACTATAAGAAAACAGACAAACTGTAGAGACAGAGGAAGCTCCTGCAGGGACAGAATTACTGCTACCATCAGGAGAAGAGAGCTGCTGCAGAGAAATGATGATGGCTGGCAGGGGGCACAATTATCACCATCGTCTACCATATTTGTCATATCCAAGGCTATGACAGTATGGGTGTATCCAACGCAACTGTGGAAAAACAAACTCGCCATCAGCAAAGAAATTGGTATTTTCCTGAAAGACCAGTCAGGCTCTGCAATGTTAAAGGGAACGATGATGTCAGATTCACTAACAACATTTATGGAAGTTTGTCTGATTTCAAGTCTCGCAGGTAGAAAAAAAGAAGATGCATTTTGCACAGCTTGAAGAGCATTTAGCTAGCATATGTGTCAGGTTTAGGCTAGGACATAACATTAGTATACAGTATATGCCAGGTTGGTGCTAAGCCAGGGCCATAACTAGCGGTGGTCAAGTGGTGCCTAGGTGGTGGCGCCATGGCTGCCTAGTAGCACCTGTATTTGGCATGCAAGGCATACTTACTTTGCTGCCCACTTCTCTGGGAAGGATGGCGTATAAGGCGCACAGGAGGCATGGCTGGCAGTAAGGTAGGCTATCCAGGGCGTGGCATCATGATTGCATCATCGTGGCTCCGCCCCCGCTATACAGTGCAGAGAAAAGAGGCAGGAGGTGGAGGCACAATGACGCGCTTCGGCGCTAATCACGTCATTGAGTCTCCCACGGACCGCCCACTTGTGCTCTGCTGTGGGTAGCCGAGGGGGGAGGGGGTGTGGGGGGCTAGTGGGGAAAGCGAGAGACATGCCTTCCTTTCTGGGGGTGGAACTGCCACACAATTTTCATATGCCTCCTGGCTGTTTCCGGGAGGGTAGGCAAGTATGATGCAGGGGGCCAGAAAAGGCACACTACAGCCTAGAAATCTGCTGTCTGGAGCTTCCCAAGGATGCTCCAGATGCTTCCAACTACTTCCTGCTTGAGAAGCACTGCCCCTTCTTTGTTACATCATTACATTACATGCTAGGGGGTGAAGCAAGGACAGGGCACGTTACAGCGCTGCTACTATAATTTTATGGTAGTATATGCACCTGGTTTAAGCAAGATGTAGTTGACAGTGATAGTAGTAAATGCTGAAGTTACAGTAATCAATTATATACAATCTACTTCTTTAATGATGTTTTATATTCATAAGATAGTGTCTGCTTCTGGACAGTGTTACTAATAAATACTAAAGTTGTATTTAGCATGTAACAAAATAACCAAGTACAGACACAAATACAAAATAAAAAATACTAATTAATTTCAATTAAATACAAACATTTGTCATGTTCTCTTTCATACATATAAAATGGGGATTTTTATTCCTGCCATGGACTGAATGCAAATATCAAATAAATAATACAAACAGACTGCAGCAGCAGGCGCAGTATATTAATAGTATCAGTGGATTCAATGCACTTAGGAGGGAGGGATTCAAACAGTGAGGTACGGCCAGGGGAGGCAGAGCGTCATCTGTCATACTCCAGTATATGCCACTATAAAGATTAACAGAATAATATTAGAATTTATAAATATCATCTTTGTATTATTCATATCATCTTTGTATTATTCTTATAATTTTTACTAGCTGATGTGCCCAGTTTCAACCAGGCAAAGGTTTGCTGGGCGGAACATTTTACCCATTTTCACTCCCTTAGCAGTTGAATTTTGAAAAACCCTGTTTAGTGGGTGGCTGCAAATAACCGTCACAGTTTCCAGACCATCCAGCAGGTCACATGTTCCAGGTCACCTATCAGGTACATAGGGAGATTTCAACAACTGTCACCATTTCCAGAGCACATTGGTGATGCATTGTAAAAGGCAGGCAGACGTTTCCCACAAAACTCAGAACGAAAACAGCCAATTACAATGATAATATTTTTCTGCAAATCTACGGACCAAGACCTATAATTTGGAATATGATGTGACGACATTATAGAAAGATGTCACTCATAAAAGTCATCCTTCTGCTACTGATATATAAGAGATCAAAACTCACCACCAAATAATGTGTGTGTGTGTGTGTGTGTGTGTGTGTGTGTGTGTGTGTGTGTGTGTGTGTGTGTGTGTGTAAATCTGACTCTGCTACTAGCCTGTGCCTCCCCAGCCACTGACCTCACAGCACTTCACTGGATTCAAATGCACTCAGAATCGGCTGCCGATTATTATCATCATAATCATCAGCACATACGTTTTTGCCAGGTGACAAGAACCCGCCAGTTCTAGGCCTCCTAAAAGGCACGTGTGCCTTCACAGTGGTCTGTATAAGCCACATTTGTATTAACACAGCCTTACTATTCCCTGCCAAGTCTTGAATGTTCCCTTCCCCCTTTCCACTTCTCTAAGAATGAGTTGTATCATAAAATGTGACATTGAGCTGCTCCCAGGAGGGGGAAGCCTGGATAAGCACTGCAGGGGGCATGGTGTGGCAAAGATGGGCAGTGCTGGGGCGTGTGGATGTGATTGCACCATTGTGGTCCCACCCCATGCTATACAATGCACTGAATTGCCTCACTGGCCGCCAGTACCACGCACTTCAATCTACCAGGAGCACCACACAATTTCGGGAGCCTTCTAGATGACAAAGGAGAGTAGGCAAGTATGGATGAAGCATAAAAATTTATTGTGCTCAATATCATTACAAAAAAACACATATTTTACACAAAAGAGGAAGCTTACCTCTAAAGGTCAGTGGCGTAACTCCCGCCCCCACAGCCAATGCAGAGGCTTGGAGGCGCAGGGCTGGGGGGGAGCCGCCACTGATTGCTATATGTGTTCGGGAAGGAGCCGGAGGGCACAGCGCGCGCCTCTCCTGTGTGTCCCCTCCTGGGTATCCAGCAGCGTGTCTGTTACATGAAGTGCTGGTTCGTAAGCCAGTCAGAGCTCGCGGACCGGCAGCCACTCAGAAGCCGCAGCTGTCGGTCCGCAAGCTGATTGGCTCATGAACCGGCACTTCATTTGACAGACACGCCACTGGAGACACAGGATGGACACAGCCAGGAGAGGTGCACGCTGTGCACTCAGGCTCCTTCCCGGACTCATAGCAGCGGGGGAGGGTGTGTAGCTGGCACTGGGGGGGGCATGTTTGGCACTTGGGGCATATGTGTAGCTGGCACTGGGGGGAACATATGGGGCACTGGGGGCATATGTCTTTCTGGCACTATGGGGGCATATTTTTATCTGGCACTGTGGGGGAAAATCTGGCACTGGGGGTATATGTGGCACTGGGAGCACAGCCCTAGCAACAAGCATTACTCCCTGGTAACAAGCACAACACCCAGCTCATGAAATCCCTGGCAACAAGCATTACCCAATAGCAACGAGCATGACACCCAGTGCATGAAACCCCTGACAATAAATATTACCCCCTGGCAACGAGCTTGACACCCAGCACATGATACCCCTGGCAAGCAGCAAAACACCTAGCGCATGAAACCCCTGGCAATGAGCATGACACCCTGAGCATGAAAACCCCTGGCACCGTGCATGGAGCCAAGAGCATGAAACCCCTGGCAAAGAGCAGGTAATTTAAAAGTAATTAGAAGCCTTACTGTTGGGCTTAATGTGTAATGGGCATTGCGGTGTTTGGCATACTATATCACGGACATTGTGGTATGTGGCATAATGCATCACGGACATTGCTGTGTGTGGTATACTACATCACAGGCATTGTGCTATGTGGTATATTGTCTCAGGGGTATTGCAGTGTGTTGCATAATGTATAACAGGCATTGCGGTGTGTGTCATAATGTGTCACATGCATGACGGTGTGTGGTGTACTGTATCACAGGCATTGTATGTGCTATAATGTCCCAGGGGCATTGCAGTGTGTGGCATAATATATAACGGGCATTGCGATGCGTGGCATTATGTGTCACAGGCATTACGGTGTGTGGCATAATGTGTCAGGGGCATTACAGTGTGTGGCATATTGTGTAATGGGCATTATTGTGTGTTGCATAATGGCTAAGGGCCATTGAAGTATGTGGCATAATGTGGTGGCCAACGTCTGGGCGTGCAGGTTGCAAAACTAGGGTATAAGGTAGTCTTTTCCTGCAATGCCACGCCCCTTTATGCAAAGCCACACCCATTTCAACAAGACCACGACCCTTTTTTGTGGCGCGTGCAGATTCTTTACTTTGCTAGTGGCAATAATGGGGGGGGGGGGGCGCCAGAGAATGTTTTGGCTTGGGGGAGGAAAATTTCTAATTACGCCACTGCTAAAGGTACATACTGTCACAACTGAGGGCCTGAGCTGACGGGAGGCAGCCTCAGTTGTAGGGGCTGAGGTGTAGAGAAACCTGGGAGGTTGTATCAGGCCCCTGGACATGTAAGTTACACGTAGGAAGATTGCCCGAAGGCGTGACCACGACAACCAAGATAAAAGTCAATGATGTTTATTTGACAAACTCCATGCAACACAGCAGTAATAAAAGAGAAACGTAAAATCAGCAGTTATATAACACAGTTCCTGGGTACCACAGGATGGCACTGGCCACAGGGCTCTGGTAATATGGGTACAGTTCTTATTGTCCTCTAGATGGAAAGTCCTTACCAGGCCCGACTGTAGTAATGGAGATAGCCCAGGATCATACCAGCTGATGTTCCATGGGAAGCTGGGCTGCTGTAGATAAAGTGGCTGCTGTGGGTACTGGTTGGAACCAGTCAGATGTAGACACGGAGTGGATACTGGATGGAACCAGCCAAATGATAATGAAGCTTGAGAGCGATGAAATACAAATGATATATGGAGCTTGAGAGCGGTGAAATAATAGTACCGGTGGTAAATGGAAATCTGCAGAAATGGTACAGGCACTTTAAGAGGAGCTGATCTCTGCTGGAAGCTAAGTGCTGGAAGCAGGTGAATCTGTAGCTGGAAACGGATGAGTCCCTGAGGACTGGAGAGTCAGGCTGCACCGCAGGTGGTAGACTGGAGCGGGTCTCTTTAGTGGAAGCTTGGAGACAGGAACTGGAACCTGGAAAACAACCACAGGAGAGAGACAGACTGGAACTAAGTTTGACAACCAAAGCACTGACGCCTTCCTTGCTCAGGCACAGAATACTTATACCTGCAGCAAGGAAGGGATTGGCTAGGCAATTATGCAGATTTCAGTGGAGCAGCGGATTGGTGGAAATTGAACAGGTGACAGAATCCAACATGGCTGCGCCCATGTAGGTACTTGGAGGGAAAGTTGGTTCGGTAATCCATGTGGAAACTTAGCAGCAATGGCGGCGCCGGCCGCATAGGACAGGAGACGCCAGACTGATGACTGCACACTAGAACCACGCGGACGACAGCGGAGGCAGCGGCTGGCATGAGGCGCCACTCTGATATCCTGTATACTGGAACACAGGAACGGTGGCGGAGGCCGCGGAGGACGGGAGACGCCATTCAGGAAGTAAACATGGCGCCGCTGTGACAGCGTCTCAGGGTGACAGGAGAGGGATGCAGAATGTGGACATCAGTATTACAGATGAAATCCGACCCTGGAACGCTGAGCCAGCCTCAGGAGACATCTAAAAGGCAAGTAATGGCGTCCAGATACCCGGATCGTGACAGCACCCCCCCCCCCTTTAGGAGTGGCCCCAGGACACTTCTTCGGCTTTTGAGAAAACTTAGAGTGGAAATTCCGGACCAAGGCAGGAGCATGGACATCCGAAGCATTGGTCCAAGAGCGTTCTTCAGGACCATAACCCTTCCAGTCAATAAGATACTGTAATTGACCGTAACGGACACGTGAGTCCAGAATCTTGGCAGCTTCATACTCAACTCCCCGTTGAGTCTGGACTTTCGGAGCCGGAGGAAGTGTAGAATGAAACCGATTCAGAATCAGCGGTTTCAAAAGGGAAACATGGAATGTTCTAGGTATTTTCAAGAAGGGAGGTAACTGAAGTCTGTAAGCAACAGGATAGATGACTTGTTCAATTTTGAAAGGACTGATGTAACGAGGTGCAAACTTCATGCTGTGTACTCTTAACCTCAAATTCTTCGTGGATAACCACACACGATCACCCACCTTGAGAGCAGGAACCGCTCTACGCTTCTTATCAGCAAACTTCTTGTACCTGAACGATGCTTTGAGCAGAGCCGCTCGTACATTCTTCCAGTTGTTTGCAAACTGACGCAAGGTGATATCCACTGCTGGAACAGAAGTTGCTGGAAGCGGTTGGAATTCTGGAACTTTAGAGTGGAATCCATAGTTAGTGAAGAATGGTGTTGAAGAAGATGAGGAATGATATTGGTTGTTATGGCAGAACTCGGCCCAGGGAAGTAGTTGAACCCAGTCATCTTGAGAGTAGTTGAACCCAGTCATCTTGAGAGGAAGACACAGATGCGGAGGAAGGCCTCCAAGTCCTGATTCACCCTCTCAGTTTGACCATTGGTCTGAGGATGGTAAGCTGTGGAAAACTTTAATTTGACTTGGAGGGCTTGACACAAACTTCGCCAGAATTTGGCTACGAATTGTACTCCTCGATCTGAGATGATCTCTTCAGGAAGACCGTGGAGTCAGAAGATCTCTTGTATGAACACTTGAGCCAACTTGGAAGCTGACGGAAGACCGGTGAGAGGAATGAAATGTGCCCTCTTGGTGAACCGGTCAACTACCACCCAGATGGTATTGAACTTGTTGCACATAGGCAGGTCTGTAACAAAGTCCATCGACAAATGGGTCCACGGTCGACGGGGAACAGATAATGGAACCAGTTGCCCCGCAGGCGACTGGCGGGATACTTTGTGTTGGGCACACTTTGGGCAAGATGCAATAAACTCCATGACGTCCTTTTTCAGAGTTGGCCACCAATAGGACCTAGAGATAAACTCAAGGGTTTTTTGAATGCCTGTATGTCCGGCAAAACGGGAAGCATGGGCCCAATGCATGAGCTTCTTCCTTAACACAGGCTTCACAAAACTTTTCCCTGGTGAGGGCGTAGAGTCCATCCCTACCGTGGAGAATGCCAACGGATTAATAATAGGATGCTTGTCTGAAGACTCTGACTCATTTTCTTGCTCCCAAGAGCGGGAAAGGGCATCGGCCTTGCGATTCTGAGAGCCCGGACAGAACTGGAGTTTAAAGTCGAACCTGGAAAAGAAAAGTGCCCATCTGGCCTGACGAGGTTTAAGACATTGTGCGCTTTTCAGATATAAAAGATTCTTGTGGTCGGTAAGTATAGTGATTGAATGAGAAGCTCCCTCCAACAGATATCTCCACTCCTCTAGAGCGAGCTTGATGGCTAACAACTCCTGGTCGCCAATGGCATAGTTGCGCTCAGCTGGGGAGAACTTCCGGGAGAAGAAACTGCAAGGATGTAGATGGCCATCTTTAGCCCTCTGGGATAACACCGCTCCTACTCCAACGGAGGAGGCATCCACCTCTAAGATGAAAGGAGAGTCGATGTCGGGCTGTTTCAGAACTGGTGCAGAGATGAACCGTTGTTTTAATAGATGAAAAGCTTGCGTAGCTTCTTCAGACCACTTGGACGGATTAGCACCCTTCTTAGTCAACGCAGTGATAGGCGCCACAATGGTGGAAAAGTCTTGTATAAACTTTCTGTAGTAATTGGCGAACCCTAAAAACCTCTGGATCCCTTTAAGGGTTAAGGGTATCGGCCAATTCTGGATTGCTTGTAGTTTCTCAGGATCCATCTCTAGTCCGGAACCGGACACAATGTAACCTAGAAACGGAATGGATTTGACTTCAAAGACACATTTCTCTAATTTGCAATAGAGATGATTGACACGGAGACGGGACAGAACCTCCTTTACCCAGAAACGATGTTCCTCTAGATCAGTGGTTCTCAAACTCGGTCCTCAGGACCCCACACAGTGCATGTTTTGCAGGTAACCCAGCAAGTGCACAGGGGTATTAATCACTCACTGACACATTTTAAAAGGTCCGCAGGTGGAGCTAATTATTTCACTTGCGATTCTGTGAGGAGACCTGCAAAACATGCACTGTGTGGGGTCCTGAGGACCGAGTTTGAGAACCTGTGCTCTAGATTATTGGCAAAGATAAGGATATCATCTAGATAAACCACGACATGGCGGTATAGAATGTCTCTGAAGATCTCATTCACGAAATGCTGGAAGACAGCTGGAGCATTGCTCAATCCGAAGGGCATGACGAGGTACTCATAATGTCCATCACGGGTGTTAAAGGCGGTCTTCCACTCGTCACCCTCACGGATCCGGATGAGATTGTAGGCACCCCTCAAATCCAACTTTGTAAAGATGGTTGCTCCGCTAACTCTATCGAAGAGCTCTGTAATCAGGGGTAAAGGATATCTGTTCTTGATGGTAATGTCGTTCAAACCTCTGTAGTCGATGCACGGCCGCAGGCTACCGTCTTTCTTCTTTATGAAAAAGAAGCCTGCGCCAGCTGGAGAAGAAGAAGGTCGAATAAAACCCTTCGCCAGATTCTCTTTGATGTACTTCTCCATGGAATGCGTCTCTGGTAAGGACAACGGATAAGTTCGGCCTCGAGGTGGAACCTTCCCTGGGATGAGATCAATTGGACAGTCCCATTCCCTATGAGGAGGAAGGACATCAGCAGAAGCTTTACTGAACACGTCCGTGTAGTCTTGATATGGAGGAGGTGGAACATCAGACGACCTGGAGGAGGAAGAACAAACAGGAAGTACTTTAAACAAACAGGTCTCAGCACAGGAGGGACCCCATGCCAGTATTTGCGTAGTCGTCCAGTCAATCGATGGATTGTGGAGACGGAGCCATGGAAGGCCCAAAACCACTGGATGTGTGGCTCTTGGAATCACTAGAAAATAAATAAATTCTGAATGAAGAACTCCCACTCTCAGACGAACTGGTAGAGTCCTTAAAGTAATAACTGCGTCAAAAATCTTAATGCCATCCACGGCAGTCAAGGAAATGGACGAGGGAAGTCTCTCGGTGGGTAGGGACCACCATTTAACATATGCTTCAGTCATGAAATTCCCAGCTGCTCCGGAATCTAGGAGGGCAATGACGTTCCTATAACGTTGAGCAATTTGAAGCGAGATTGGGAGGTTACAATCGTAAGGAGATGGAGAGGAGATCATTACTCCTAGCCGGCCCTCTCTCTGGCGAGCTAGGATTTGAAGTATCCCAGACGTTTGGGACAGGCATTGATGGTGTACAGTAGAGACAGAGAGACTCAGAAAGACGTCTTCGGCGCTCAGCAGGAGATAGACGGGAACGACCAATTTGCATGGGCTCATCTTTGGATGGAGACGGTTGACGAGGAGGAGGAGCAGAAGATTTTGGAGCAGATGATCTTCCTCGCTCAGTTGCTCTTTCTCTGAACCGTAGATCAACTTTTGTGCATAGTGAGATTAGCTCATCCAACTTAGAGGGCAAGTCTCTGGTAGCTAACTCATCCTTGATGCGCTCTGATAAGCCATGCCAGAATGCAGCATACAGGGCCTCGTCGTTCCATGCCAGTTCGGATGCCAGGATCTTGAACTGTAGAAGATACTGTCCCACAGTACGCGATCCCTGGCGTAAACGGAGAATCTCAGATGAAGCTGAAGTTACCCGGCCTGGCTCGTCGAAGATGCGCCTGAATGTTGTTACAAAATCAGTATAGGAGGACAGCAGGGTATCAGACTTCTCCCATAACGGTGATGCCCAGTCAAGGGCTGAGCCACCGAGAAGAGAAATAATGTAGGCAATTTTAGTACGATCACTGGGGAAATTGCCAGGTTGTAGCTCAAAATGGATTTCACACTGGTTGAGAAATCCCCTGCAGAATATTGGAGATCCGTCAAATTTTGCTGGCGTTGGAAGATGAAGACGTGGAGCAGAAATTGGTAAGGTGGGTGGGGTTACAGCTGGAGTCACTGTAGGTGACGCACCGGACGCGCCTGATCCACGGAGGGTCGTCTGGATCCCATCCAGCCGAGTAGAGAGATCCTGGAGACAGCGGATGATGTGGCCCTGTGCAGCCTCCTGATGTTCGAGTCTGGCTGCCAGTTCTTGCATCGGCCTGGCCGCTTGATCCTGGTCTCCGGCTGGATTCATATGGCGTCAGTGCTTACTGTCACAACTGAGGGCCTGAGCTGATGGGAGGCAGCCTCAGTTGTAGGGGCTGAGGTGTAAAGAGACCTGGGAGGTTGTATCAGACCCCTGGACATGTAAGTTACACGTAGGAAGATTTGACAAACTCCATGCAACACAGCAGTAATAAAAGAGAAACGTAAAATCAGCAGTTATATAACACAGTTCCTGGGTACCACAGGATGGCACTGGCCACAGGGCTCTGGTAATATGGGTACAGTTCTTATTGTCCTCTAGATGGAAAGTCCTTACCAGGCCCGACTGTAGTAATGGAGATAGCCCAGGATCATACCAGCTGATGTTCCATGGGAAGCTGGGCTGCTGTAGATAAAGTAGCTGCTGTGGGTACTGGTTGGAACCAGTCAGATGTAGACACGGAGTGGATACTGGATGGAACCAGCCAAATGATAAATGAAGCTTGAGAGCGATGAAATACAAATGATATATGGAGCTTGAGAGCGGTGAAATAATAGTACTGGTGGTAAATGGAAATCTGCAGAAATGGTACCGGCACTTTAAGAGGAGCTGATCTCTGCTGGAAGCTAAGTGCTGGAAGCAGGTGAATCTGTAGCTGGAAACGGATGAGTCCCTGAGGACTGGAGAGTCAGGCTGCACCGCAGGTGGTAGACTTAAGCGGGTCTCTTTAGTGGAAGCTTGGAGACAGGAACTGGAACCTGGAAAACAACCACAGGAGAGAGACAGACTGGAACTAGGTTTGACAACCAAAGCACTGACGCCTTCCTTGCTCAGGCACAGAATACTTATACCTGCAGCAAGGAAGGGATTGGCTAGGCAATTATGCAGATTTCAGTGGAGCAGTGGATTGGTGGAAATTGAACAGGTGACAGAATCCAACATGGCTGCGCCCATGTAGGTACTTGGAGGGAAAGTTGGTTTGGTAATCCATGTGGAAACTTAGCAGCAATGGCGGCGCCGGCCGCAGAGGACAGGAGACGCCAGACTGATGACTGCACACTAGAACCACGCGGACGACAGCGGAGGCCGCGGCTGGCATGAGGCGCCACTCTGATATCCTGTATACTGGAACACAGGAACGGCGGCGGAGGCCGCGGAGGATGGGAGATGCCATTCAGGAAGTAAACATGGCGCCGCTGTGACAGCGTCTCAGGGTGACAGGAGAGGGATGCAGAATGTGGACATCAGTATTACAGATGAAATCCGGCGCTGGAACGCTGAGCCAGCCTCAGGAGACATCTAAAAGGCAAGTAATGGCGTCCAGATACCCGGATCGTGACACATACACTATGGGCGGTTTTGCCCAGCGTGTATGCACAGTGATGATGAGAACATCATTGGCAGGAAAATAGCTCAGTGCATACACACTGAGCTATTTTCCCTGTGCCCAGCGATGGTCACGAGGGGTGAACCCCTTTCCTCAGTAGGAGACTGTGGAAAAAGGTTCACTCTGCTGTTCAAACAGCCCAACGGACGGCGACGGGCAGCGACGATATGGGAGCGCGCATCAGCGCTCACCCATACACATTGGCGAGTTGAGCTCACAGTGGCTCAAAACGCCAAAAGTGAGCTACTTTGAGCTCAAAATCGGCTAGTGTGTATGGGCCTTTAACACTACATAAGCAGCTAATATGTATATAACTATATAAACTACCAAGATGAGGGGGTATAATTTGAACCTGATCGCATAGGACTGCTTGAGCGAAGAGATAGAGTGCTACTGTAAAAACAGCTTTGAACACAACAGCTAAATGTTAAACAGCTACAGTATGCGGGGAAAGACAAATTAACTGCTTGGAGGAAGCTTTGAAGATGACCAAAAAGCAAGAAAACCGCCAGATCTGTCAGTATTCGTTACTGCAGAGGAATGCAGGTCTTGCACTTCTGGAATTACCACGGTGGCACTCCAGCCAGAACAAAAGTAACTATTGAATCAGACAAAAGGTTTGTAGTGGCAAAAGAGAGGAAAGGAAGGAGGCACAGTATAAACACTGGGATTATGCTATATCTACAATCTTTAATCACCAAAGGTAACTTTGGCAATTTTACACAGAGGACAGAACCACTTGCACAGTCTCTAAGGTAACAATTATCCCAGTTGAATGAATGACTGATGTTGAAGAGGGTTTATTGGAATTTGATGAACTTGTCTGACTTGCACAGGTGCAAGCTGACAAACGATATAAAATGTTTTTTTTTTTTTTAAGGCATCACACAGCATCCATGGTGCCATACAAGGCATATACACAGTAACAGGGAAAGGTGATGTACAGTACACTATATGTAAGTTGACATATTTTAGTAAACAACATAAAGCAATACACCAACAGGTAGGATGTGGACATGGGGCGAGGGTAGGTTAGCTCATTGTATCTTGTCAGGTAAGCAAAGGTGAGTCACAGGGAAGAGGAGAGAAGGCAGTTCAGCACTCAGTGGGCATGTACCCAATATAAGGACAAGCATACAGTGCCAGTCTCTAAATGATACTAGGGGAAAAAAACACTTGCAGCACTGGTGACATGGGCAATGGAAGGGTTTCACATGAGGAAGGAGGGCTCTGTGCGCGAGAGGTAACATACTTTGGCGCACAGCTTCTGCTTAAAGTATTAATGGTAACGTGTAACAAGAGATCTGTATTATACTAAAGTTCTGAGGTACACCACTGTCAAGCTGTAGCAACCAGACATTCCCACAAAGTGCAAAACATCCCCTGACAACTGCATTGATAGGAAGCAAATAACAGGTCGGAATTCCATTTCTCAGCCACTGTGATACCTAATGGCTGACCTACCTGCCTACACCTTCCTGCAGATTTGGCTATATTTTAAGTAACTTACAAATGGCAAAAATCTATCCCCCAGAGTGGGACGCTGACTTCCTCACCTCTCTGACCACTTTGGACAGGTGACCCAGGAGCACAGGGCCAGATTAACAATGGGGTGGATGGAGCTCCAGCTCCAGGCCTCCTCATAAAAATAGGCCCATTTTCATGACGGTATGATGAAACAAGCCACTCAGCTGGCCACATGATCGGCCATAAATCATAAGTATTCAAATTGTATTTTTATTTTTCTCACAAAATTCTGCTTTATTTTTTATTTTTATGTATTTTATAAGACAGTGGGTCTAATAGTGTAGGGGTGCACTGGTCCTAGCTCCTCCCCTTCTCGGTATAGGCCCATAAAACATTTTCAGCTCCAGGCCCATGTGGCCCTTCATACGGCCTTGCAGGAGCAAAATAGAAAGTTGCACTTTATAGAAAGGACACAACTCGCAGCACCAATATAACTCAGACAACATGAATGCTCAGTGAAATGAAGAGACTAATTCTACGTATATCATGTCTGATGGACACCCTGGTTCCAGTTTCAGCATTATGGATAACTGTGGTATAAACTACTTTTCAACTGACGGTGATGGCTATCTAACACCCTATTATTACAAATGTATTTTGCTTCACATTGACAATGCCCTGGTCCTAAATTGCATAAGAAATAGAAATAACATAATAATACAAACATTTAGTTGGGATAGAACGGATGGTGTAATGGTTAGCATTACTGCTTCACAGTACTGGGGGCTTTGGATCCATTCTCACCATGGCCCCAACTGTGTGCAGTTTGTATATTCCCCCTGTGCTTGCGTGGGTTTCCTCTGGATACTCTGGCAAAAAATATACTGGTGGCTTAATTGTCTCCCAACAAAAAAATAATCCTAGTTGTGTCTGTGTGTGTGTACATATGGTTGGAAACATGGCGGCTAATTCGCACCTGATCGCTGCTGTGCGTTTTCGCACAGCGGGCGATCAGGTCTGAACTGCGCAGGCGTCACAGTGCACCGGCGCATGCCAGAGATGCGATCGGCATCTCAATTCAGCGATCACATCTGCCTGATCGACCGGGGGGGGGGGCAGAGCCAGACATGCAGGGCGGACTAACCCTGTGCTGGGCGTCCCCCCGCATGTCTGTGAAAGTGAACATAGATGTGCTAAATTTAGCTCATCTAAGATCAAGTCTGAATTACCCCCATAGATTGTTAGCCCCACTGGGGAAGATGGGGATGGGCAAATGTTTTCTGCAATACGCTGCAGAATGTGTGAAATTAGCAATAAATAAGTAAATTTAGTGAAAAAAGTATTTCCCTCATCAGCTTCTGGGGCTGGAATTCTGTTGCTTTATTGACCTTCTATGGTAGTAAAAAAAAAAAAAAACCCAGAATATGCCAAAATTACAAACTCCCCCCCATCCTAATCCATGTACCATGTAAAGAAGCCTGGCTGATAAGGTCCATTGATTTCAGGCTGCATCTAGTGTTCTCTATGGCGCAAGACATGGGGGTAAACGTAGTAGCCTGCATGAGTTTCCAACAAGTCTGACTGATGTCTTGGGCTGTTTTGGCTTTTTGATGATTGCCCCTTTAAAACATTGGACAGACTCACCATAAATTTGCATTGTGCAGTCTATTACCCCATAGGGTGGAATTCACTTGAAGTCCCACGTTACATTAACATTTATGGGATATTGACTTAATTCAGGGTAATTCAGACCTGATCGCTGGGCTGCTAACTTTGCTGTCCTGCGTTCAGATAGTCACCGCCCAAGGGGGAGTGTATATTTGCCGTGCAAGTGTGCGATCGCACGTGTACGCCAAGCTGCAAAAATCCAGTATGTGCAGTCTATGCGCAGGCCAGGACGTACCCCCTACAGTGCGATGAGAACAGACTGATCGGGGCCGGAGCTGATGTCACACACCCTCCCTCAAAACGCTTGGGAACGCCTGCGTTTTTTCGGACACTCCCGGTGAACGGTCAGTTGCCACCCACAAACGGCCTCGTCCTGTCAATCACCTTGCAAACGCCCGTGTGAATGAAATTTTTGCACCATCCTGTCGCTAACCGGCGATTCCTGTTGTTTGTCGACGCACGTCTGCATTGCGGTGCATACGCAGTCTACTGCTGATTGGCCGCTGTGCAAAAACGCACAGCAACGATCAGGTCTGAATCACCCCCTTAATTACCTCAGTAATTTTGATTTAACCATCTGTGCTGAATCATGGATATCACTAAAACCTGCACTGTTAGTGTGCCTTCAGTGCCGAGGTTGGGAATGCCTTGTCTAAGGGCCTAATTTAGACCTATTCGCATCAGCAAAATTGTTCTCTAATGGGCAAAACTATGTGCACTGCAGGTGGGGCAGATATAACATGTACAGAGAAATTTAGATTTGAGTGGGTTGATTAGTTTCTGTGCAGAGTAAATATTGGCTGCATTATTTTTACACTGCACTTTAGATTTCAGTTGGAACACACCCTACCCAAATCTAACTATCTATGTGCATGGTACATCTGCCCCACCAGCACTGCACATGGTTTTGCCCATTAGAGAACAATTTTGCTGCTGAGATCAGGTCTGAATTAGGCCCTAAATACACTATTATTCATTGTTGACCAAGACGTACTGCAATATGTCATGTCATTTACACATGAAAATAAGGATTTGTCCGATGTTTCACCTACTCTACAGGTGTTAATTAAAACTTGTGTTAATGCCCCTTTGACAAAAATGTATAATTGAACAGCAAAATGTCACAGCCGCAGCTTTCACCCACGGTAAAATGTTGCATGACCCAGTTAGCGGCTAATTAATCTGCCCCGTAGAATGTTTCATTTGTCCTTACCAGCTTCTATTATGTCCTCTATTTGTCAGATCCTAAAAATATAAAGTACAGTAACTGTGTTCAATCTGATGAAAGTAAAATATAACAAAGAGTATAAAATACCATATAGGATCAGGTACAGTAAGATTACTCATATCTGGAATATGACATACAATACATCTGTTCTTCTCTTTGCTCCAATAATAGTACTGGCTTCTGGCTAGAGTGAGATTTGTCTGCTGTAAGCGATTGGTGCAGTCAGTGATTCAATGGCATACATGCATTTACTAAATTTAGGAACATATTGCCTAGTGTGGAATAGAAAAATAATAAGGCTATTTAGCCATCCAGATATAAGATATTTTAACTTTTAGCTTCTGTCATGAAACTAGGAGACATATCCTTAATGGAGCTCATTTAAAGGTGGAGGCAAATGCTCTTCGTCCGTATGTACAGTAGGAAAAGCAATTTGCTTTCATACATTGAGTTTGACATAGGTGTAGGCATTGGCGTTTCTATCATGGGTGTAATGTGTGCGGTAGTCCTGGGCCAAGGGGGTGCCCACACTGCACACACGTTATACTTCCTTTTCCGGAGTCCCGCGTCAGGTGCGGCAACAAAAATGGGCACAGCACATGCATAATAGTGAAATTAGTCTCCGGAACATGGCAGGTGCCATGTTTCTGGAGACCTGCGCATGTGCAGTAGACTCTGACACAATGCCAGAGCCTACTGCGCCGTGGGGAGGTGGTGGCCCACCCTGAGTCTGCCCACGGGCCACCTCTTCTGTAAAAACGCTCCTGAGTGTGTGTCAGGTGTTTATACTTGGTGTCCTACTGTACATCCCACAACAGCCTAGAAATAGTATGGATGTGCTGTAGTGTAGAAATGTAGCTTGACAGTGATAGTAGTCTATGCATTAAGCAACACTATAATAATATAATGAAGTGTCATGCACACAAGAATATTGTTTTGACAATGTGAAATTGAATTTTCAATATAAAATGTAATGAAATACAAACACACGTATATAAGGAAAATGGAATTAAACACATACATATGTTGGTTTCCCCATTTAAGTATAACTTCATTAGTGGGAAGCTTTTTTCCTGCAGTAATTCAAAACAAAATGTCAATTAACTAATGTGTATAGACGACCATGCCTTCATATAATATGGCTGTGGCTCTAATGATTTATCTACAATTCGTCCGAGGACTCAATACCAAATCCGCCATTTAGAAGCAGCAACATAATTCTGCTGTCATCATCATCATCAATGTCCAAAAACACAATGGAGGCAGAACGGATTTCAGAATGTGACTGAAGTTCTAAAGATTGAAGATAGGGATCACTGTGACATTACCACAAACCGTGCGTCTATAAAAAAAAATGGCAAGCAGGGCACCTATGTATCAACAGTGAAGAAACAATATTGGCATTAAATGCAGAAAACATGCAAGCTTAGGAGTCTAAGGGTATCTACCTTTTTTTTTTTTTATCTCGGAAGGAAAACCATAATTACAATACAAGCAGTTACAGTTGTTTCCATTATCCCAGGAAAAAAAAAAAAGATTATCACAAAGTGCTACTGAATATAAGTAAAACAGCAGAAATCTGACTGAAACTTACATGTTTTCGGTATTTAATTACTATACTCTTCTGGGCATTTAACGGAATATAACTTACAGATGTGTCCACATACAGTATATCATTGCTGCAGTCATGCTAAACAGCCCCTCTTGGTGCGGCAGGTTCCATGAGACTCTGCAGAAAATGCATCTTAGACGCAACGCAATGTGACTAGGACACACCAGGAGACTGTGCTGACTAGTGATGTGATATATGACACTTGTGTGTGACGGAGTCTCTGAATCTGTACACGAAGTGCTACAATGTAGCAGTTGCAGCTTTTTTTCCAATACAAGATTTGTTCTGCTCCGTATAGGGGGGTAATTCAGAGTTGATCGCAGCAGCAAATTTGTTAGCAGTTGGGCAAATCCATGAGCACTGCAGATGTGGCAGATATAACATTTGCAGAGAGAGTTAGATTTGGGTGGGTTATTTTGTTTCTGTGCAGGGTAAAAAATGCCTGCTTTATTTTTACACTGCAATTTAGATTTTAGTTTGAGCACACCACACCCAAATCTAACTCTCTCTGCACATGTTATATCTGCCCCCCCCCCCCCCCCTGCAGTGCACATGGTTTTGCCCAACTGCTAACAAATGTGCTGCTGCGATCAACTCTGAATTAGGCCCAGGGACTCAGTTGAACACAATACACAAATGTTGCATATCGACTTAATCAGCAGAGTCTCCTGGTGTGTCCTAGTTACACTGTTCTATAACCAAGACATAGTTTCAGCAAAAAAAGATGCCCGACACTAGCAGAGTTGCATGGGACATTGCGGCTAACCCGCGCCAAGCATTTCGCGCCACATGACGTATTGTGGCTAGATGTATGAGGACACATCTGTATATTCAGATATTATTTAACTGCTGTTGATACACATGTGCCTTGCTTGCCCTTCTAGTTCAGATGCAACATAAAAATCACAAAAGGGGCATATTTATCACAGAATACTTGCGGAATATCCCATGAACACTGGTGTTTTCGGTGGTAACAGGTAAAATTAAGGATCCGCTGAAAGTATCCATGAAGAACCAGTTTCTGAGACCAAACGCAGACCTCACAGTTTCTATGGTAGTTGCTTAAATGCCGAATTTACCAGAACACAAAGCATTGCGTATGGTCCCAGTAGCCTATGGGTTATATTTGTTACTGGGAGAGGGATCCGTAGGCACTCCCCACTAGGGCAAAAACAATCATCAGACCGCACATGGGGGTAATTCAGAGTTGATCGCAGCAGCAAATTTGTTAGCAGTTGGGCAAAACCATGTATACTGCAGGGGGGCAGATATAACATTTGCAGAGAGATAGATTTGGGTGGGTTATTGTTTCTGTGCAGGGTAAATACTGCTTGCTTTATTTTTACACTGCAATTTAGATTTCAGATTGAACACACCCTACCCAAATCTAGCTCTCCCTGCACCTGTTATATCTGCCCCACCTGCAGTGCCCATGGTTTTGCCCAACTGCTAACAAATTTGCTGCTGCGATCAACTCTGAATTACCCGCATGGTCATTAGCGCTGCCGGTACCGGAAACTGTAAGTAGAGTGATCACATTGGCGATCACTTTACTTTTATACATTGCAGGGATCTGCTACTGTTGGAACCCCTGTCCCTAATTGTGAAAATTGTTAAACCCAGCAACACATAATTTCCTATTGCAGCGATAATAAATTATAATTACTGGCTCAAATTCCTGACAAATAATAAATAGGACCCTAAATCAGAAACCAACCATAAGTATGAGCTGGTCTGGTGACACTGGATGTAATTCAATAAGTCTTCCAGTTCAAGGACATTAAATGATAAAATGGGACAAGAGGACGCAACTTGGAGCAGTAATAGTCTTGTTTCAGGAAGATGGGAGAGCAAATACTGGGGCAGATGTATTAACCTGGAGAAGGCATAAGGAAGTGATAAACCAGTGATATGTGCAAGGTGATAAAGGCACTAGCCAATCAGATTCTAACTGTTAATTTACATATTGGAGCTGATTGGCTGGTGTCTTTATTACCTTGCACATATCACTGGTTTATCACTTCCTTATGCCTTCTCCAGGTTAATACATCTGCCCCAGTACTGTGCGTCTCTCTTTCTCACCCTTCCTTATGCAGCAGACTACTAGGGAACTATCCCCTGATTATCCCTACCTTCACAAGGCAGAGGTCGCTACTGTTGTTCTTGCATCATCATATCCCTTTCACATCACGCAAATACCCCGGTATATTGCCGGGTCGATGCAGGTTGAGGTGCGGTGTGAAAGGGGTATGTTCCTATTTCCCGGGTCGACTGACACAGTACTTCAACTCAGGAATAAAGCAGGGTTATTCCCGTGTTATTATCATGTCAGGTGCGGTGTGAACCTAGGTCAATGCGTTCCAGACCCGTTCACACTAAAGGGGATGCGGCGTGGAGATGAACTCATCTCCAAACGCTACCTCCGCACTCGCCCCCGATTGTCAGCGATGCCTCCGCTCTCGATGGTTGTCAGTCTGAAAAGGGTCTTATGGCGGGTCGCACCCAAGAAGGACACGTGAACAATTCCAGGGTGCGACCCGCCATTGCGATGTGAAAGGGGTATAAATTACATTTCAGAGCACTTAGCATCTCATGTAATACATTCTTTTGTTTTATTAATTTACACTTAATTCGCTTTTCAAGCTACTATAATAGCCTTAGATCTGATTATTGCAATTGTGTTCTACATTGTCATAATCTAACAATAAACAAGAAGCCATGAAAGCCATGAAAGAGAGACGGTAACATAAAATAACACTGATTACTGTAACTCCTCTGGCTAGGATATTATGTGACTGCTAAGTCAGCCGTGCCCTGCAGTACACCATGGGACTAGGTAGCTTGGCAGGTCTGAGGTAACATCTTATTAGCTTCTGTCTCAGCAAATATTCTGCATGTTTCTAAAAATAACTGCACTTAAATATTTCCAAATCATGATACGTCACAGATATTTCTCTTATGTGTGGCACAGATTTCCCTTTCTTGGTTACAGTTTGCTAACAAAAGTCTGCTGACATTCTGTATTTCTTATCTTCCTTTATTTGTTCCTGACTGCTCACCCGTCTCTCTCTCGGTTTAATGTTGCTGTTACATCTGTCAAACATCATGCTAAGATTGACCTTACCTTACAATGAGTATAAGGGGGAAACAAACAGGTCTATGCAGGGGCTTTTAAAGAGAGGAGGGGACCCGCGTGCAGCCTTCGTCACGGGCCCCCTCCTCTTTGGCAGCTAGTAGACTCTGGCTTAAAGTCTCAGCCTACTGCGCATGCGCAGGTCTCCGAGAACATGGCGCCTTGGACACCATGCGCAAGTCACTCGGAAATGGGCCCGGGACTCTGGAAGGGTAAGTATACTCTGTGGGTGCAGTGTGCGGGGTGTGGGCCACACACTGCACCCATTATAGAAACGCCTATGGGTCTATGTAAGATGTTTAGGTTAAGGAAATGTAATCATGCAGATACACAAAAGCATTTGATTATTATCGGGATAAAATCAATATACGGGTTTGGTATGAAATACCTCCAATCAAAATGCAGACGTTCAAAATCCCGACACCAATTGACCGATGGTCAAAATCCCGACAAGCTCAAAATCCCGACATGGACAAAAACCGACATTTAAAATACCGAAAAGGTCAAAATACCGACATGTAAAATACCGACAGGTCAAAATACCGACATGCGGTTTTTGTTGTTTTTTGTGTGTATGTCGACATAAGTCAACATGGACACCATATAAAGTGTACCGCTGCGCTCGCCATGCTTCGGGCACGGTGCCTCGCTGCGCTCGGCACACTATTATATTCCCCCTCCAGGTCTACTGGGATGGTAAAGTATGAACAAGTCGGTTTCAATGAAAAAAATCATGAAAAACTCATGTCGGTATTTTGACCTGTCGGCATTTTACATGTCGGTATTTTTGTCCATGTCGGGATTTTGACCATCGGTCAATTGGTGTCGGGATTTTGATTGGAGGTAAACTGACTGCATCCCCAATATACATATGATACAGAAAAATAACAATATGCAATTGCAGCAATATGTAAAAAGAGTTGTAAATTTCTCTATGTTTTCTCTTATAGGGGGAGATGTATTAAGCCTTGAAAAATTATACATTTCACAGTGATAAAGTACCAGCCAATCAGCTTCTAATTGTCATGTTACAGACTGGGTTTGAAAAATGACAGTTAGAAGCTGGTTGGTTGGTACTTTATCACCGTGCAATTTAAAAATGTTCAAGGCTTAGTACATCTGACCCATATGGCGGTATCCAAATAGCTGCAATCAGTTGTCGGCCAGTAAAAAAGCCAAATATCACGATTAATTACCGGTCAATGGTCATTATCGCGGTATCCAATTAGAGGCCATTTTTATCGACCGAAAAGAGACCAGCGATCGTGCAATAACACATGGGACCGGGGATAAGTCCCCGAGCCAATGTTTTAGCTCAACTCTGGCAGCCCACTTATCGCGGACTATGAGGCATAATCCCCAGTAAGTGCCGGCATCAGGGGGAGGACCACGCCACATCGGGGCTAACAGAAAAGCACCCGGCGATACAATTACCCACAGTGATTGACTACGGGTAACTGGATACCCCCACAGAATTCTACAATAGCCTGCATTTTATTTCTGGACAATGTTTACGTTGCATTTCTCTACCATGGGCCCGATGTGGATGGAGCAGCTATTGCTTCTGCTAACATGGAAGCAGCAGCGATAGCACTAATATGTTAATGCAGCATTAGTGATCTGCGCTGCGTCCTAGGACACAGCATCAAATAACCTGCAAGATTTCCTGGTCTCTTTGTTGTGCAAGCCGGCAGATGCAGGCACAACAAAAAGGCCAGGAAAACGCCATCTTATACCGTGTTCACACTGACAATTGGCGGGTTGCACCCGGGACTCGTGCACGAGACCTTCCCAGGTGCAACCCGCTTGAGACTCCGTTCAGACTGGCGGCCCTGACACGGCATATTGCCGTGTCGATAACGTCACCGGGTCACATGCGGGGGCGGCGCTTGGAGATCAGACGATCTACAAGCACCGCCTGCTCCAATAGTGTTGGAGGGTCCCGGATCGCATCGACCCGGGAACACTTAACACCGTTCACACTGCCATCAAACTGCGCCTGACTCGGTATTCACCCGGGAATAACCCTTCTTTATTCCCGGGTTGAAATACCGGATCAGACGACCCGGGAATTTGTCAGGACCCCGTTCACACTGCACATAAACCCGGATTACTACGTGTTCACGTGCAATAACCCAGATTTTTCATGGCAGTGTGAACGAGGTATTACAAAGGAAATCCTGGCTGCGTCCCTCCCCCGCAACGGTGGCAACACCCCCCCTCCCCGCCCCCTCGTTTTGGGAAACGGAGGATGCCGCCCCTTCCCTGACCCCAAACAGCAGCAGATTGTCAATCACTGAAAGTCTGTTACCAATCTGTATCCGAAGACGCAGACCCGTACTGAATGTTGTGCGCAGTACGGGTCCGTAGCATGTGCAAAAGTTCCGGACATCAGTACTTTGCAGCACGTGTCGCGCCAGCGTCAGGACTGTACCAGGCCCCACATTAAATACCAAGTACACAAGTTATATTAACAACAGTATAAATTACAGTGTTTACTCGACTTCTGGTAACATCATTCAGTGATTTGCTGCTACTAATAAGTACAAATAGAACAAATCACCTTTCAAATTACAGACAAACCATTGTAGATCAGTGACTCCCGCCTCTTTCCAGTGCAATGCTTTTTGCCTTCACCACATACTAAATTAATTAATAACCACCAGAGACGCCAATTACAATGGATAAGAAGACACAGCAATCTGACTATGCTATTTCCATTAGTGTTCTCTAGCAAAGGGCAATTTTGACCGGTCTTTAATGAAGTGATTAATGTACATGTTTTATTTTCCAAGTAAAATATTACACAGAGCTTGCGCTAAATACACAAGGTTTCTCACAATATCAATGTAACAATGTAAATGTAATAGGTTGTGTCTATGAAGATGAATAGCATGGCTGTGTTTAAGAGCTTTCATCTTTTGTGACAAATTAAAAACAAAATATTTTAAGGGTTATTAATCTAAATCCATGACCCTGAGTTTGGTCGCCTGATCACAGGTAGAAGGGAAGTGTCAGGTAAGGAGAGGGTGGTGGGGGAGGGGGTAAGACATGATCTGTCTACACCAGGGGTGGCCAACCAGTCAGAGACAAAAAAAAATCTAGGCCCTCATTCCGAGTTGTTCGCTCGCAAGCTGCTTTTAGCAGCTTTGCACACGCTAAGCCGCCGCCCTCTGGGAGTGAATCTTAGCATAGTAGATTTGCGAACGAAAGATTAGCAGATTTGCGAATAGACAGTACTTAGCAGTTTCTGAGTAGCTCGAGACTTACTCTGCCACTGCGATCAGTTCAGTCAGTTTCGTTTCTGGTTTGACGTCACAAACACACCCAGCGTTCACCCAGACACTCCCCCGTTTCTCCAGCCACTCCCGCGTTTTTCCCAGAAACGCCAGCGTTTTTTCGCACACACCCATAAAACGGACAGTTTCCGCCCAGAAACACCCACTTCCTGTCAATCACACTACGATCACCAGAACGAAGAAAAAACCTTGTAATGCCGTGAGTAAAATACCTAACTTAATAGCAAATTTACTTGGCGCAGTCGCACTGCGGACATTGCGCATGCGCATTAGCGACTAATCGCTCCGTTGCGAAAAAAAAATAACGAGCGATCAACTCGGAATGACCACCCTAGTTAGGTACATCAAAGAGCCGACATCAAGCCGAATGGCGCGTGTGCAAAAATGGGGTGTGGCCTTGTGCCTGCTAAGCCACACCCCTGGTATAAAATACAATGAAAATGCCAGATCCACATAAAATACATTTTAAAGCCAGAATCAACATAAAAATACATTGAAAAAGACACTTCCACATAAAATAATTAAAAAAATCCAGATCCACATAAAATATATTGAAAAACCCATATTCACATAATACACTTCAGCTCCTCCATGTGTCACTCCAGCCAGCCCATGTTCACTGTGTCACGACAGCCAGCACCCTCCTGTCAGGGCCGGTTCAGGGGCTTTTTGCGGTCCAGGCGGCAATAGGGGGCATGGCTTCATACAGGAGGCATGGTCAGTTACGCCCCCTGTACAGTAGTAGCGTCGCTGAAATGATGTGCGGTGCGCGATGACGTCATCGCGCACTGCACAGCAAAGGTCCTCTCCACGAAGGGAAACTAGACGCGTAGTGTCTACTTTCCCTTCACAGCGGGCAGCGGGACACAGCGGGCAGTGGGGGGGCACACAGCAGCAGCGAATCTTGCCCTGGTGCGGCGCCCTCCGGACGGCGCCAGCGCCCTCCGGAAGGCGGAGCCCCGGGCAAAAGTCCTGCTTGCCCGTGGCAAGATCCGCTACTGCCTCCTGTGTCACTCCAGTCAGCCTCCCCATTGTGTCACTCCTGTCAGGATCCTCCTTTTGTCACTCCAGCTAGAACCCTCCTTTATCACACCAGTCAGCTCCCCCATCATGTCTCTCCTGCCAGGATCCTTCTGTGTCACTTTAGCCCACCCTCATATGACACTACAGCCCAGTATCTGGCTCCCTCAGTTTTCAGTCGCTGTAGTGCTGCTGTGTGTCTGGCTGGAGTGCACCAGTTTCCAGGATCTTTTGTGGTCACGTGACTGAGTGTCGGGAGCCACATTTGAATAAAGAAAGAGCCGCATGCGGCTCAAGAGCCACACGTTGGCCACGGCTGGTCTACATCATACTTGCCTACCCTCCTGGAATGGGCGTGAGGATCTCGAAAATTGGGAGGCCCTCCCGACCGCCTGGAAAGGTGGGCAAAAGGGGGTAATTCAGAGTTGATCGCAGCAGCAAATTTGTTAGCAGTGGGGCAAAACCATGTGCACTGCAGGTGGGGCAGATGTAACATGTGCAGAGAGAGTTCAACTTGGGTGGGTTATTTTGTTTCTGTTGTTGTTTTAACACACCCCACCCAAATCTAACTCTCTCTGCACCTGTTATGTTTGCCCCACCTGCAGTGCACATGGGGGGTCATTCCGACCCGATTGCTCCCTGCACTTGTTCGCAGTGCAGAGATCGGGTCAGAACAGGGCATGCGCCGGTGCCGCAGTGCGCCGGCGCATGCCGGACGGCCGAAGGCCGTCGTTCCCTAGCGTTAGCCTCTGCTTGATTGACAGGCAGAGGCGGTCGCCGGGCGGGAGGGGGCGGCACGGCGGCATTTGGCCGCCGCTTTAGGGTTGTGGTCCGACCAACGCAGGCAGGGGCGGGCCGCAGCGGCTGCATGACGTCACAAGCAGCCGCTGCGACCAGGGGCAGCGACAAGCAACTCCCGGTCAGCCACAGGAGCTGCGCTGGCCGGGAGTTACTCAACAAGTACAAAAGCATCGCCGCTGTGCGATGCTTTTGAACTTGTGTGGGGGGAGGGGGGACCGGACAGACATGCAGGGCGAGCTAGCCCTGTGCTGGGCGTCCCCCCGCATGTCTGGGAACATAATCGTAACTGTGCTAAATTTAGCACAGCTACGATCAACTCGGAATGACCCCCATGGTTTTGCCAAACTGCTAACAAATTTGCTGCTGCGATCAACTCTGAATTAGGCCCTTATTATCTGTTTTACAAGTCTGAGTAAAGAACAGTTCTAAGGGCCACAGGTGAAGTCTCACCAGCCCTTACTGATGTAAAAGAACATATAAAGTACATAGGCATATAGGGAATTGTAATCTTAACATATGACTTAAATTGCAAAGGAAGTTACAAAAAATAAGTTTTGGAAGGGCAAAGTTTAATCAGCTCAGAGAAGCAATGACGCGTAGCAGACTGGGATTCGTGTACACTTGAATAATGGAGGCCAAGTGGACACATTTTTACAATAAAGTAAGTACTACTATAGACGCATTCTAAATGGTAATGCAATTTTTACAAGGCAATAAATGTGGATAAATGAAAAGCCCCAGAGATTTTAATGGAGCATCGGAAGTATTGAAAGAGAATGAAAATGTATTATGGAAATAAAAGGAATGTAGAAAAATATGTAAAAAGAAAATCAGATTAAAGATTGAAGCTGAAAAACAGATTGTAAAAGACAACAAATCTAATCCCAATATTTTTTTTTCCAGGACACAAACAGCAGGACAAATAAAAAGTTTAATAACTATGTGATAAAGTAGGAAAAGTAAATGTAGAAGATAATGACAATGTTTAAATATGGATTTGACATCTGTATTTACAAGGGAGAAAAATACCATTGAGTAGGTATTTAGCAATAGCTTATGCCCGCCACTAAATGTCACTTTTCTGACACAGGAGGATGCAACGTTACTACTAGACAGAGTACCTAGCACAGGTAACGTCCACCTATGTGTTAGGCACAGTACTCACCACAGCGACGGCCAGTCGTTGCGATAGTTGAGACAAATTCCCTTCGACCCGGATTGGACGTACACATAGGAAGAACTGAACGATATATTGTTCCATCCTTCATTTACTTTGCAGTAGGGCCAACCGGAAGATGTTCCTAACAAGTGCGGAACTGCGCAAATCTGGCATACAAACTACACAATGTACATGATTTGTGGTTACGAAACGGTAAAACATCCCAACATCGATGTGGTGCGTTTCCGGCCTTCAATAAATAATGTTCTGTAGCTGATGGACCACCATTTTTATATTTATGGATTCCTCCATAGACGTGTCGCAATGAATGGTCTACAATGTGAATGCCCTGTGCTGCTAGTGACTAGTGCTGGATAGTTCTGAGAAGCCAAGTGTAGTTAGAATTTTCCATCCTAATATGACAATCTGCATTGAAATAATCAATAGTGTAAGCCTTTCAATTAGTCCATATGTATCATTCAGTATCACACTATTTGAAATACAGGTTGAGTATCCCATATCCAAATATTCCGAAATACGGAATATTCCGAAATACGGAATTTTTTAGTGAGACTGAGATAGTGAAACCTTTTGTTTTCTGAGGCTCAATGTACACAAACTTTGTTTAATACACAAAATAATCTAAAATATTGTATTAAATGACCCTCAGGCTGTGTATATAATGTGTATATGAAACATAATTGAATCGTGTGTATGTGCACACACTTTGTTTAATGCACAAAGTTATTAATAATATTGACTAAAATGTCCTTCAGGCTGTGTGTATAAGGTGTATATGATACATAAATGCATTCTGTGCTTAGACTTGGGTTCCATCACCATGATATCTCATTATGGTATGCAATTATTCCAAAATACGGAAAAATCCCATATCCAAAATACCTCTGGTCCCAAGCATTTTGGATAAGGGATACTCAACCTGTATAATGTAAAACAGTTACTTTAATTCCTCTTTAAGGGGCCTATTCGATATTATTAGGGATTATCCTGTGTAAAGTAAGTACCTAATACACAAAGTTGAGGGTGACCTATAATATTACTGGAGCACTTCAATATTGCTCCGATACAGCTGCTCCAAAAAGCAAAAGCAGCTGTCCCTGTGAGCTCTTACACTGACGATTCCACCGTCAATTAGTAGTGGCAGAATTTTACACTGCCAGGTCTGACCAGGGAACATCTGTGCGCCAACTCCATACTTTGTTAGGTCTCTGTTTGACCGGTTTAGTACTGCTGCCTGGAATCAGCTCCATCTGTTCTCGACTACTGACCTGCTAGGAGTTAATATGCCTGATAAGTGGCACCTTTGGTGGAGGTACTTAGCTCCTCTCCTTGATACTGGTCATTTTGTTCCCATCCGTGGTGCCAGTGGTATTGTGGCCACATCATTTAAATAAAAATAAAAATCATACATCAGCACTCACCTAATAATTATTATTATTAGTATTTAACAGTTTCTTATGTAGTGCAGCAAATTCCGTTGCGCTTTACAACTGGACACAATGATAAAACAAAACTGGGCAATAAACAGTCATAGAGGTAGGAAGGCCCTGCTCGCAAGCTTACAATCTACTAAAACACAAGTATAGGTGCTACCTATTGCATAGTTGTCCACCAGATCACAAAGGTTCTTGGTGGCCTGTATGATAGGACATCACAGTAATGATGAACCAGGGTCAGGAGGAAGGGAAAGTGAAGAAAGCGAAAACATGTGCAGGATATGTGTGGACTGTACAGTGGGGATAAAATTGGATAGGAAGCTCATGAAGGTTATGTGAGTGGTTTTGGAATTTGATAAGCTTGTCTGAATAGGTGAGTTTTCAGGGAACGCTTGAAAGTTTGGAGACTAGAGGAGAGTCTCATTAATAATTAATACCATACTACACCCCAGGTAACCAATGTAGGGACTGACATAGTGGGTCTGCAGACGATGAACGTCTATCGTGCAAGATTAGCCTCGCAGCTGCATTCAGAATGGACTGGTAAGACCATTAAGAAGACTATTGAAATAATCAAGATGGGAGATAATGAGAGCATGGATTAGTGTTTTTTCAGTGTCTTTTGTCAGGTATGGTCGTATTTTGGATATGTTATTTAGATGCATGTAACATGATTTGAGGCAGATTAAATGTGAGGAACAAAGGACAGTTTAGAGTCAAGGAAGACACCCAGGTATCGAGCTTGTGGTGTAGGGAAGATTGTCGAGTTCTCAACAGTGATAGAAATATCAGGTTGGTAACTACTATTGGCCGGTGGAAATAAAATTAACTCTGTTTTGGAAATATTAAGTTTGAGATGGCAAGATAACATCCCAGCTGAAACAGCAGAGAGAAATTCAATAACACAACCCAATACAGATAGAGACAAATCAGGGGAGGATACAGATGACACTGAAATCCAAAAGAGCTGATTAGTTAACCAAGAGATGAGGTATAGATTGAGAAAAGCAGATGACCTAAGTCTGAGCCTTTGCGGTACTCCATCTGAAAGAGGTAGAGAAGAGGAGGTGGATGCAGAGAAACGGACACTGAAAAATTGATTAGATAGGTAGGATAGTAACCAAGAAAGGGCTGTGTCCTGAAGACCTAGGGATGGTAGTGTTTGTATGAGAAGAGAGTGGTCAACAGTGTCAAAAGCAGCAGAGAGATCTAGTAAAATAAGAAGTGAGTAATGCCCTTTAGACTTCGCAATGACCAGATCATTCACTACTTTAGTCAGTCTTGTCTCTGTGGAGTGTTGAAAACGAAAGCCGGACTGATCTGGGTCCAATAAGTTGTATGAGTTAAGAAAGTGTGTGATGCGAGTATAGGCAAGTTTCTCAAGTAGCTTGGGGAGGCAAGGGAGTTGAGAGATGGGGCAGTAGTTTGAGAAAGAGTTAGGGTCAGTTACCCCCCCCCCCCCAAAATGAGAGAAATCACTGCATGCTTGAACAGTGAAGGAAAGATATCAGTAAAGAAAGAGATAGAGATTACAGATTTTAGTTAAGGTTGGGATTAGCACAGGAGGATGAGTTTTACTTATTTGTGAGGGCACAGGATCAAGAGGAGAGGTAGTAGCTGGATGGGAAGAGAGTTGATACTTCATCTTAATTTGTGGGATCAAATGAAGAGAAAGTGCCAAAGGGTTCACAAAGGGAATTGAGTAGGTCACTGGATGAGAAAGAGCATACCATTTCATCTTGGATCTTATCAATCTTGTCCTCTAAGTAGGTAGCAAGATCTTTTGCCTTAATAGTGGCTGGTGGGTTGGGTGAAATAGGGTTGAGAAGTGATTTAAATGTATTAAAAATAAGAATTTACTCACCGGTAATTCTATTTCTCGTAGTCCGTAGTGGATGCTGGGAACTCCGTAAGGACCATGGGGAATAGCGGGCTCCGAAGGAGACTGGGCACTCTTAGAAAGAATTAGGACTACCTGGTGTGCACTGGCTCCTCCCTCTATGCCCCTCCTCCAGACCTCAGTTAGGGAAACTGTGCCCGGAAGAGCTGACACAATAAGGAAGGGATTTGGAATCCCGGGTAAGACTCATACCAGCCACACCAATCACACCGTACAACTCGTGATACTATATCCAGTTAACAGTATGAACAACAACTGAGCCTCACGAATAGATGGCTCATAACAATAACCCTTTAGTTAGGCAATAACTATATACAAGTATTGCAGACAATCCGCACTTGGGATGGGCGCCCAGCATCCACTACGGACTACGAGAAATAGAATTACCGGTGAGTAAATTCTTATTTTCTCTGACGTCCTAGTGGATGCTGGGAACTCCGTAAGGACCATGGGGATTATACCAAAGCTCCCAAACGGGCGGGAGAGTGCGGATGACTCTGCAGCACCGAATGAGCAAACTCAAGGTCCTCCTCAGCCAGGGTATCAAACTTGTAGAATTTTGCAAATGTGTTTGAACCCGACCAAGTAGCAGCTCGGCAAAGTTGTAAAGCCGAGACCCCTCGGGCAGCCGCCCAAGAAGAGCCCACTTTCCTCGTGGAATGGGCTTTTATAGATTTAGGATGCGGCAGTCCAGCCACAGAATGTGCAAGTTGAATCGTGCTACAGATCCAGCGAGCAATAGTCTGCTTAGAAGCAGGAGCACCCAGCTTGTTGGGTGCATACAGGATAAATAGCGAGTCAGTTTTCCTGACTCCAGCCGTCCTGGAAACATATATTTTCAGGGCCCTGACTACGTCCAGTAACTTGGAATCCTCCAAGTCCCGAGTAGCCGCAGGCACCACAATAGGTTGGTTCACATGAAAAGCTGAAACCACCTTAGGAAGGAATTGGGAACGAGTCCTCAATTCCGCCCTATCCATATGAAAAATCAGATAAGGGCTTTTACAAGACAAAGCCGCCAATTCTGATACACGTCTGGCCGACGCCAAAGCCAACAGCATGACCACTTTCCACGTGATGTATTTTAGCTCCACGGTTTTAAGTGGCTCAAACCAATGTGACTTTAGGAAATCCAACACCACGTTGAGATCCCACGGTGCCACTGGAGGCACAAAAGGGGGCTGAATATGCAGCACTCCTTTAACAAAAGTCTGAACTTCAGGCAGTGAAGCCAGTTATTTTTGGAAGAAAATCGACAGAGCCGAGATCTGGACCTTAATGGAACCCAATTTCAGGCCCATAGTCACTCCTGACTGTAGGAAGTGCAGAAATCGACCGAGCTGAAATTCCTCCGTTGGGGCCTTTCTGGCCTCACACCAAGCAACATATTTTCGCCATATGCGGTGATAATGTCTTACGGTCACATCTTTCCTAGCTTTAATCAGCGTAGGAATGACTTCCTCCGGAATGCCCTTTTCTTTTAGGATCCGGTGTTCAATCGCCATGCCGTCAAACGCAGCCGCGGTAAGTCTTGGAACAGACAGGGCCCCTGCTGCAGCAGGTCCTGTCTGAGCGGCAGAGGCCATGGGTCCTCTGAGATCATTTCTTGAAGTTCTGGGTACCAAGCTCTTCTTGGCCAATCCGGAACCACAAGTATAGTTCTTACTCCTCTCCTTCTTATTATTCTCAGTACCTTGGGTATGAGAGGCAGAGGAGGGAACACATAAACCGACTGGTACACCCACGGTGTCACCAGAGCGTCCACAGCTATCGCCTGAGGGTCCCTTGACCTGGCGCAATATCTTTTTAGCGTTTTGTTGAGGCGGGACGCCATCATGTCCACCTGTGGCCTTTCCCAACGGTGTACAATCATTTGGAAGACTTCTGGATGAAGTCCCCACTCTCCCGGGTGGAGGTCGTGCCTGCTGAGGAAGTCTGCTTCCCAGTTGTCCACTCCCGGAATGAACACTGCTGACAGTGCTAACACATGATTTTCCACCCATCGGAGAATCCTTGTGGCTTCTGCCATCGCCATCCTGCTTCTTGTGCCGCCCTGATGGTTTACATGGGCGACCGCCGTGATGTTGTCTGACTGGATCAGCACTGGCTGGTGTTGAAGCAGGGGTCTTGCCTGACTTAGGGCATTGTAAATGGCCCTTAGTTCCAAAATATTTATGTGTAGGGAAGTCTCCTGACTCGTCCATAGTCCTTGAAAGTTTCTTCCCTGTGTGACTGCCCCCCAACCTCGAAGGCTGGCATCCGTGGTCACCAAGACCCAGTCCTGTATGCCGAATCTGCGGCCCTCTAGAAGATGAGCACTCTGTAGCCACCACAACAGCGATACCCTGGTCCTTGGAGACAGGGTTATCAGCCGATGCATCTGAAGATGCGATCCGGACCACTTGTCCAACAGATCCCACTGAAAGATCCTTGCATGGAACCTTCCGAATGGAATTGCTTCGTAAGAAGCTACCATCTTTCCCAGGACTCGCGTGGAGTGGTGCACCGACACCTGTTTTGGTTTTAGGAGGTCTCTGACTAGAGATGACAACTCCTTGGCCTTCTCCTCCGGGAGAAACACCTTTTTCTGTTCTGTGTCCAGAACCATCCCCAGGAACAGTAGCCGCGTTGTAGGAACCAGCTGCGACTTTGGAATATTCAGGATCCAGCCGTGCTGTTGTAGCACTTCCCGAGCTAGTGCTACTCCGATCAACAACTGTTCCCTGGACCTCGCCTTTATAAGGAGATCGTCCAAGTACGGGATAATTATAACTCCCTTTTTTCGAAGGAGTATCATCATTTCGGCCATTACCTTGGTAAATACCCTCGGTGCCGTGGACAGACCAAACGGCAACGTCTGGAATTGGTAATGACAGTCCTGTACCACAAATCTGAGGTACTCCTGGTGAGGAGGGTAAATGGGGACATGCAGGTAAGCATCCTTGATGTCCAGTAATACCATGTAATCCCCTTCGTCCAGGCTTGCAATAACCGCCCTGAGCAATTCCATTTTGAACTTGAACCTTCTTATATAAGTGTTCAAGGATTTCAAATTTAAAATGGGTTTCACCGAACTGTCCGGTTTCGGTACCACAAACATTGTGGAATAGTAACCCCGTCCCTGTTGAAGGAGGGGTACTTTGGTTATCACCTGCTGGGAGTACAGCTTGTGAATCGCCTCCAGCACCGCCTCCCTGTCTGGGGGAGTAGTTGGCAAGGCTGATTTGAGGAAACGGCGAGGGGGAGACATCTCGAATTCCAGCTTGTACCCCTGAGATACCACTTGTAGAATCCAGGGATCCACCCGTGAGCGAGCCCACTGGCTGCTGAAGTTCCGGAGACGGGCCCCCACCGCACCTGGTTCCACCTGTGGAGCCCCAGCGTCATGCGGTGGACTTAGAGGAAGCGGGAGAGGACTTTTGTTCCTGGGAACTTGCTGTTTGGTGCAGCTTTTTCCCCCTACCTCTGCCTCTGGGCAGAAAGGACGCGCCTCTATTCCGCTTGCCTTTCTGGGGCCGAAAGGACTGTACCTGATAATACGGTGCTTTCTGTGGCTGTGAGGGAACATGGGGTAAAAATGTCGACTTCCCAGCCGTCGCTGTGGAAACGAGGTCCGAGAAACCATCCCCAAACAATTCCTCACCCTTGTAAGGCAAAACCTCCATGTGCCTTTTAGAATTCGCATCACCTGTCCACTGCCGAGTCCATAATACTCTCCTGGCAGAAATGGACATTGCATTTATTCTAGATGCCAGTTGGCAAATATCCCTCTGTGCATCTCTCATGTATAAGACTACGTCTTTAATATGCTCTACTGTTAGCAATATAGTGTACCTGTCAAGAGTATCAATGTTATCAGACAGGGAATCTGACCACGCAGCTGCAGCACTGCACATCCATGCTGAAGCAATAGCCGGTCTCAATATAATACCTGAGTGTGTATATACAGACTTCAGGATAGCCTCCTGCTTTCTATCCGCAGGCTCCTTTAGGGCGGCCGTATCCGGAGACGGTAGTGCCACCTTCTTTGACAAGCGTGTGAGCGCTTTATCCACGCTAGGGGATGTCTCCCAACGTATCCTATCCTCTGGCGGGAAAGGGTACGCCCTTAGTAACTTTTTGGAAATTACCAGTTTCTTATCGGGGGATACCCACGCTTCATCACACACTTCATTTAACTCTTCAGAAGGGGGAAAAACCACAGGTTGCTTTTTCTCCCCAAAACATAATACCCTTTTTTGTGGTACCAGGGTTAATGTCAGAAATGTGCAACACATTTTTCATTGCCGTAATCATGTAACGGATAGCCCTATTGGAATGTACACTAGTCTCATAGTCGTCGACACTGGAGTCAGTATCCGTGTCGACATCTGTGTCTGCCATCTGAGGTAGCGGGCGTTTTTGAGCCCCTGATGGCTTTTGAGACGCCTGGGCAGGCACGGACTGAGAAGCCGGCTGTCCCACATCTGCTATGTCATCAAACCTCTTATGTAAGGAGTCGACACTGTCACGTAATTCCTTCCACATAACCATCCACTCAGGTGTCGACCCCGCAGGGGGTGACATCACATTTATCGGCACCTGCTCCGCCTCCACATAAGCCTCCTCATCAAACATGTCGACACAGCTGTACCGACACTCCGCACACACACAGGGAATGCTCCGACTGAGGACAGGACCCCACAAAGTCCTTTGGGGAGACAGAGAGAGAGTATGCCAGCACACACCACAGCGCTATAAATCACAGGGATGTACACTATAATGAGTGATTTTACCCTATAGCAGCTATATATATATATGTATTTGCGCCTAAATTTAGTGCCCCCCCTCTCTTTTTTACCCTATTGAGCCTGGAAACTGCAGGGGAGAGCCTGGGGAGCGTCCTTCCAGCGGAGCTGTGAGAGGAAATGGCGCCAGTGTGCTGAGGGAGATAGCCCCGCCCCCTTCACGGCGGACTTTCTCCCGCTTTTTTCATGGATATTTGGCAGGGGACTTTACACATATATAGTCTTAATGACTATATTATGTGTATTTTTGCCAATGTAAGGTAATCATATTGCAGCCCAGGGCGCCCCCCCTCCCAGCGCCCTGCACCCATCAGTGACCGGAGTGTGAGGTGTGCATGGGGAGCAATGGCGCACTTCTGCAGTGCTGTGCGCTACCTTAATGAAGACCGGAGTCTTCAGCCGCCGATTTCCTGGACGTTCTCCTTGCTTCTGGCTCTGCAAGGGGGACGGCGGCGCGGCTCCGGGACCGGACGACCGAGGCTGGGCCTGTGTTCGATCCCTCTGGAGCTAATGGTGTCCAGTAGCCTAGAAGCCCAAGCTAGCTGCAAGCAGGTAGGTTCGCTTCTCTCCCCTAAGTCCCTCGTAGCAGTGAGTCTGTTGCCAGCAGATCTCACTGAAAATAAAAAACCTAAATATACTTTCTTTTCTAGAAGCTCAGGAGAGCCCCTAGTGTGCATCCAGCTCAAGCCGGGCACAGATTCTAACTGAGGTCTGGAGGAGGGGCATAGAGGGAGGAGCCAGTGCACACCAGGTAGTCCTAATTCTTTCTTAGAGTGCCCAGTCTCCTTCGGAGCCCGCTATTCCCCATGGTCCTTACGGAGTTCCCAGCATCCACTAGGACGTCAGAGAAAAGTCATTTGGGGTCAGAGGCTTGAGCAGAGATGAAAGTTTGGAAATATGTTTGTTTGGCAGTGTCCAGGGCATTACAATAAGAGTGGTAGGCAGTCTTATATGTAAGGAAGTCACTTGGAATACAAGATTTATGCCACAGACATTCAACTTTATGTGACAGTATTTGTAGGTGTCTTGTTAATTTAGAATGCCACGGTTGACATCTAGGCCCACGTGGAGTGTGATGGGTAGATGGAGCCACTTCATCAAGGGCTATCTCTAGAGTCTGGTTCAGGTGTGGTGCAGCCATCTCAGAAGAAGTGAATGCAGAAATGGGTGAAAGCAGTTGTTGGAATGAGTTGGAAAGTCTTGAAGATTAATTGCATTAATATTTCTGCTGGTTAGAGGAGGATTGGAGGACTTCAGTGACACTGACTTTTAAGTAATTGAGGAGAGCATGCAGGTGATATGGTGGTGATCTGAGAGAGGGAAAGGAATATTAGTGAATTCAGAAACTGAGCACAGTCTGGTGAATATTAGTTCAAGCCAGTGGCCCTCCAGATGAGTAGAGAAGTCAGTCCATTGGGAGAGGCAGGGAGAGGATGTTAGACACTTAATAGCACTTAGAAACATAGAAACATAGAATTTGATGGCAGATAAGAACCACTTGGCCCATCTAGTCTGCCCATTTTTTTTTTTATCCTTTAGGTAATCGCAACCCTTTTTGAACCTTAATTCTTTGGTTCAAAAAGGGTTGCGATTACCTAAAGGATAAAAAAAATGGGCAGACTAGATGGGCCAAGTGGTTCTTATCTGCCGTCAAATTCTATGTTTCTATGTTTCTAAGTGCTATTAAGTGTCTAACATCCTCTCCCTGCCTCTCCCAATGGACTGACTTCTGACTTCAAACTGTAATTCATCTGAATTCAAGGAATGTTAGTTCCAAAATATTGCAACAATTTGTTAAGATGACCAGCCCCTTAATGGCCATTCCCTTTTGTTCAATCCTTACAATAACTTTCATTAATATGAGTATAGCTATCAGGCATCTTTTGGATTTTAAATACACAGTATGCTTCTATCATGGGTTTAGGGCCCACTGCATGTCGTTTTTCTCTCTCTCTCTGATAAATTATATTATGTATATATATATCATCGTCCAAAGCTGCATACTCCAGCCGGCCGCGGCATGACGTCACTGTGCGATATCATTAGTGATATTGCACAGTGTGTATGCCCGCCGTCGGGGACCCGGGAGGGGAAACACTAGGCAATGTCGCTCACCGAGCACATCGCCTAGTCTGTACCCACCTTTAGATGATTCAGTTGTCTTTCTGACAGTATCGTTAAAAGGATTAGCTCTGTTATATTCCTTTCAGACAAAAGACAGGAAATTCCTGGGTTTCATATTCATTCAGACAAAAGAAAGGAAATTCCCGGGTTTCATATTCCTTTCAGACAAAAAGACAGGAAATTCCCAGGTTTCATATTTCTTTTAGACAAAAGACAGGAAATTCCCGGGTTTCATATTCCTTTCAGACAAAAGACAGGAAATTCCCGGGTTTCAGTATGACCCTTGTCGAGAACTGGTTGGTAGTTTCTTTCCACACATACCAAAAGCTCAGGCTGCTGCACAATCACAGGCAAATACCCAGATATTGGATGTATGCGTGAAAGGGGTTTAAAACCTCTTTCAGACGTAACCCTAAAATCCAGGTTTTTGCACATGAACGTGCGTGGACCCTATGATCAGGCTGATGTCTGAAACCGGTTTATGACCAGGCTCACACCTAAAAGAAATTGATTGGCCAGGGACAGTAGGGCTTGGAGATAACATCATCTCCAAGCACCCACTAAATGCCGGAAGACCCAGGCCACTGGAAGACCTTGTCCGTTGTGAAGGCTGATAACCCGGGAATAACCCGGGTCATCACCCATATGTAAAAGGGGGTAGTACCAGCTTCCACCTGCGTGCCCTGGGTCCAAGCCAGGTAATTATGTCTGAACGGGATAGTACTAAGATTTTGACATAATAAACTTTTGATTTGCAGAAAAAAATAGTTCCTGGCTAAAAAAAAAAAGTACTGTAACTTCTTTTTACCAGCTCTGTGCCCTTATTTATCAATGAGTGATAAATTGCACCACCCAATCAGCTCCTAACTTCCAAGTCACAGGCTGGGTTTGAAAATGACAGGAGTGGATTGACTGGTGCAATTTATCACTCACAGTGAAATTTATCACTCATTGATAAATAAGGGTACTGGTTTCTGGCAAATCTAGAAAATAAGAATTTACTTACCGATAATTCTATTTCTCGTAGTCCGTAGTGGATGCTGGGGACTCCGTAAGGACCATGGGGAATAGCGGCTCCGCAGGAGACTGGGCACAAAAGTAAAGCTTTAGAACTACCTGGTGTGCACTGGCTCCTCCCCCTATGACCCTCCTCCAAGCCTCAGTTAGGATACTGTGCCCGGACGAGCGTACACAATAAGGAAGGATTTTGAATCCCGGGTAAGACTCATACCAGCCACACCAATCACACCATATAACTTGTGATCTAAACCCAGTTAACAGCATGATAACAGAGGAGCCTCTAGAAAAGATGGCTCACTACAGCAATAACCCGATTTTTTGGTAACAATAACTATGTACCAGTATTGCAGACAATCCGCACTTGGGATGGGCGCCCAGCATCCACTACGGACTACGAGAAATAGAATTATCGGTAAGTAAATTCTTATTTTCTCTGACGTCCTAGTGGATGCTGGGGACTCCGTAAGGACCATGGGGATTATACCAAAGCTCCCAAACGGGCGGGAGAGTGCGGATGACTCTGCAGCACCAAATGAGAGAACTCCAGGTCCTCCTCAGCCAGGGTATCAAATTTGTAGAATTTTACAAACGTATTTGCTCCTGACCAAGTAGCTGCTCGGCAAAGTTGTAAAGCCGAGACCCCTCGGGCAGCCGCCCAAGATGAGCCCACCTTCCTTGTGGAATGGGCTTTTACAGATTTTGGCTGTGGCAGGCCTGCCACAGAATGTGCAAGCTGAATTGTACTACAAATCCAACGAGCAATAGTCTGCTTAGAAGCAGGAGCACCCAGCTTGTTGGGTGCATACAGAATAAACAACGAGTCAGATTTTCTGACTCCAGCCGTCCTGGAAACCTATATTTCCAGGGCTCTGACAACGTCTAGCAACTTGGAGTCCTCCAAGTCCCTAGTAGCCGCAGGCACCACAATAGGTTGATTCAGGTGAAACGCTGAAAACCACCTTAGGGAGAAACTGAGGACAAGTCCTCAATTCCGCCCTGTCCGAATGGAAAATCAGATGCGGGCTTTTACAGGATAAAGCCGCCAATTCTGACACGCACCTGGCCCAGGCCAGGGCCAACAGCATGACCACTTTCCATGTGAGATATTTTAACTCCACATATTTAAGTGGTTCAAACCAATGTGACTTTTGGAACCCAAAAACTACATTTAGATCCCAAGGTGCCACTGGAGGCACAAAAGGAGGCTGTATATACAGTACCCCTTTCACAAACGTCTGAACTTCAGGGACTGAAGCTAGTTCTTTTTGGAAGAAAATTGACAGGGCCGAAATTTGAACCTTAATGGACCCCCATTTCAGGCCCATAGACACTCCTGTTTGCAGGAAATGTAGGAATCGACCTAGTTGAAAATTCCTCCGTCGGGGCCTTACTGGCCTCGCACCACGCAACATATTTTCGCCAAATGCGGTGATAATGTTTTGCGGTTATATCTTTCCTGGCTTTGATCAGGATAGGAATGACTTCATCCGGAATGCCTTTCTCCTTCAGGATCCGGCGTTCAACCGCCATGCCGTCAAACGCAGCCGCGGTAAGTCTTGGAACAGACAGGGTCCTTGCTGGAGCAGGTCCCTTCTTAGAGGTAGAGGCCACGGATCCTCCGTGAGCATCTCTTGAAGTTCCGGTTACCAAGTCCTTCTTGGTCAATCCGGAGCCACGAATATAGTGCTTACTCCTCTCCATCTTATAATTCTCAGTACCTTGGGTATGAGAGGCAGAGGAGGGAACACATACACTGACTGGTACACCCACTGTGTTACCAGAGCGTCTACAGCTATTGCCTGAGGGTCCCTTGACCTGGCGCAATACTTGTCGAGTTTTATAAACATGTGGAAGACTTCTGGGTGAAGTCCCCACTCTCCCGGGTGGGGGTCGTGTCTGCTGAGGAAGTCTGCTTCCCAGTTGTCCACTCCCGGAATGAATACTGCTGACAGTGCTATCACATGATTTTCCGCCCAGCGAAGAATCCTTGCAGCTTCTGCCTTGCCCTCCTGCTTCTTGTGTCACCCTGTCTGTTTATGGGTGACTGCCGTGATGTTGTCCGAATGGATCAACTCCGGGTGACCTTGAAGCAGAGGTCATGCTGAGCTTAGAGCATTGTAAATGGCCCTTAGCTTCAGGATATTTATGTGAAGTGATGTCTCCAGGCTTGACCATAAGCTCTGGAAATTCCTTCCCTGTGTGACTGCTCCCCAGCCTCGCAGGCTGGCATCCGTGGTCACCAGGACCCAGTCCTGAATGTCGAATCTGCGGCCCTCTAGAAGATGAGCACTCTGCAACCACCACAGGAGAGACACCCTTGTGCTTGGTGACAGGGTTATCCGCTGATGCATCTGAAGATGCGACCCGGACTATTTGTCCAGCAGGTCCCACTGGAAAGTTCTTGCGTGGAATCTGCCGAATGGGATTGCTTCGTAGGAAGCCACCATTTTTCCCAGAACCCTTTCATTGATGTACTGAGACTTGGCTCGGTTATAGGAGGTTCCCGACTAGCTCGGATAACTCCCTGACTTTCTCCTCCGGGAGAAACCCCTTTTTCTGGACTGTGTCCAGGATCATCCCTAGGAACAGAAGACGAGTCGTCGGAATCAGCTGCGATTTTGGAATATTGAGAATCCAATCGTGCTGCCGCAACACTACCTGAGATAGTGCTACACCGACCTCCAACTGTTCCCTGGATCTTACCCTTATCAGGGAATCGTCCAAGTAAGGGATAACTAAAATTCCCTTCCTTCGAAAGAGTATCATCATTTCGGCCATTACCTTGGTAAAGACCCGGGGTGCCGTGGACCATCCATACGGCAGCGTCTGAAACTGATAGTGACAGTTCTGTACCACAAACCTGAGGTACCCTTGGTGAGAAGGGTAAATTGGGACATGAAGGTAAGCATCCTTGATGTCCCGAGACATCATGTAGTCCCCTTCTTCCAGGTTCGCAATCACTGCTCTGAGTGACTCAATCTTGAATTTGAACCTCCGTATGTAAGTGTTCAAGATTTTAGATTTAGAATCGGTCTCACCGAGCCGTCCGGCTTCTGTACCACAACAGTGTGGAATAATACCCCGTTCCCTGTTGCAGGAGGGGTACCTTGATTATCACCTGCTGGGAATACAGCTTGTGAATGGCTTCCAAAACTGCCTCCCTGTCAGAGGGAGACATCGGTAAAGCCGACTTTAGGAAACGGCGAGGGGGAGACGTCTCGAATTCCAATTTGTACCCCTGAGATATCACCTGAAGGATCCAGGGGTCTAATTGCGAGTGAGCCCACTGCGCGCTGAAATTAATTGAGACGGGCCCCCACCGTGCCTGATTCTGCTTGTAAAGCCCCAGCGTCATACTGAGGGCTTGGCAGAGGCGGGAGAGGGCTTCTGTTCCTGGGAACTGGCTGATTTCTGCAGCCTTTTCCCTCTGTCACGGGGCAGAAATGAGGAACCTTTTGCCCGCTTGCCCACGAAAGGACTGCGCCTGATAATACGGCGTCTTCTTATGTTGAGAGGCGACCTGGGGTACAAACGTGGATTTCCCAGCTGTTGCCGTGGCCACCAGGTCTGAAAGACCGACCCCAAATAACTCCTCCCCTTAATAAGGCAATACTTCCAAATGCCGTTTGGAATCCGCATCACCTGACCACTGTCGTGTCCATAACCCTCTACTGGCAGAAATGGACAACGCACTTAGACTTGATGCCAGTCGGCAAATATTCCGCTGTGCATCACGCATATATAGAAATGCATCCTTTAAAATGCTCTATAGGCAATAATATACTGTCCCTATCTAGGGTATCAATATTTTCAGTCAGGGAATCCGACCACGTCAACCCAGCACTGCACATCCAGGCTGAGGCGATTGCTGGTCGCAGTATAACACCAGTATGTGTGTAAATACATTTTAGGATACCCTCCTGCTTTCTATCAGCAGGATCCTTAAGGGCGGCCATCTCAGGAGAGGGTAGAGCCCTTGTTCTTACAAGCGTGTGAGCGCTTTATCCACCCTAGGGGGTGTTTCCCAACGCACCCTAACCTCTGGCGGGAAAGGATATAATGCCAATAACATTTTAGAAATTATCAGTTGTTATCGGGGGAAACCCACACATCATCACACACCTCATTTAATTTCTCAGATTCAGGAAAACTACAGGTAGTTTTTCCTCACCGAACATAATACCCCTTTTTGGTGGTACTCGTATTATCAGAAATGTGTAAAACATTTTTCATTGCCTCAATCATGTAACGTGTGGCCCTACTGGAAGTCACATTTGTCTCTTCACCGTCGACACTGGAGTCAGTATCCGTGTCGGCGTCTATATCTGCCATCTGAGGTAACGGGCGCTTTAGAGCCCCTGACGGCCTATGAGACGTCTGGACAGGCACAAGCTGAGTAGCCGGCTGTCTCATGTCAACCACTGTCTTTTATACAGAGCCGACACTGTCACGTAATTCCTTCCAACAGTTCATCCACTCAGGTGTCGACCCCCTAGGGGGTGACATCCCTATTACAGGCAATCTGCTCCGTCTCCACATCATTTTTCTCCTCATACATGTCGACACAAACGTACCGACACACAGCACACACACAGGGAATGCTCTGATAGAGGACAGGACCCCACTAGCCCTTTGGGGAGACAGAGGGAGAGTTTGCCAGCACACACCAGAGCGCTATATATATACAGGGATAACCTTATATAAGTGTTTTTCCCCTTATAGCTGCTGTATTTTTAATACTGCGCATAATTAGTGCCCCCCTCTCTTTTTTAACCCTTTCTGTAGTGTAGTGACTGCAGGGGAGAGCCAGGGAGCTTCCCTCCAACGGAGCTGTGAGGGAAAATGGCGCCAGTGTGCTGAGGAGATAGGCTCCGCCCCCTTCTCGGCGGCCTTATCTCCCGTTTTTCTGTGTATTCTGGCAGGGGTTAAATTCATCCATATAGCCCAGGAGCTATATGTGATGCATTTTTTGCCATCCAAGGTGTTTTTATTGCGTCTCAGGGCGCCCCCCCCCAGCGCCCTGCACCCTCAGTGACCGGAGTGTGAAGTGTGCTGAGAGCAATGGCGCACAGCTGCAGTGCTGTGCGCTACCTTGTTGAAGACAGGACGTCTTCTGCCGCCGATTTTCCGGACCTCTTCTGTCTTCTGGCTCTGTAAGGGGGCCGGCGGCGCGGCTCTGGGACCTATCCATGGCTGGGCCTGTGATCGGTCCCTCTGGAGCTAATGTCCAGTAGCCTAAGAAGCCCAATCCACTCTGCACGCAGGTGAGTTCTTCTCCCCTTAGTCCCTCGATGCAGTGAGCCTGTTGCCAGCAGGTCTCACTGAACATAAAAAACCTAAAACTAAACTTTTCACTAAGCAGCTCAGGAGAGCCACCTAGTGTGCACCCTTCTCGTTCGGGCACAAAAATCTAACTGAGGCTTGGAGGAGGGTCATAGGGGGAGGAGCCAGTGCACACCAGGTAGTTCTAAAGCTTTACTTTTGTGCCCAGTCTCCTGCGGAGCCGCTATTCCCCATGGTCCTTACGGAGTCCCCAGCATCCACTAGGACGTCAGAGAAAACTGATTTCCAAAAACATGAACAGGTTTAAAGTTGTCCAAGAGGACATAAATGCCCCAAATGTTGTAATGCAGAATCACACTCACATATAGTAACAATTCTAAACTTTTCCCAAAGTCCGCTACGATATTCACAGCACGACAGGATTTCTGCAGTAGCAAGACCCTAACGGCACTGTAATTCCGCGACATGGAATGACTGCAGCCCAATTCAGGAACCCTAGGGCACCTGACACTTTTCTCCAATTATCCAAGCAGCTAAAAAGCTGTGCTGCAAAATGGACTGCAGACACATTGCCTACTGGATTAATAGGAGAGGGATTTTTACATTGTCATAATCTATAAAATAAGACCCTGGTACAAACCCTGAAATACAAATCATTTTGAAAAAGTGTTTATTAGCTCTGTATAAAGTCTCTGCGCCTTTGTTTGTCTAACAGAACATACTGCACACATTGAGTATATAATTATCAGGCCGGACAGATTTAATTAAAATTACGATCCATGATTAATAGTTAAGAGCCAGGCATATTGTAATTAAAAATTTATGAGGCATGCAAAAAGTCTTTGAGGTTGGGGCCATGCTTATTGGCAGTCATTACATGCCAGCCTGTGCCCCAAAACAATAATTACTAACCAGTGTCAAAATTGCACTCACTTGTTTACCCATAAAATAATTACAAAAGATATTGTAAGCCACCACAATAGAATTATTCTTCAAAGGCCATTTACCCCACAAAGAAAACAAAAAACATTAGTACGTATTATGAGGGTCATTCCGACCCGTTCGTACGCAGTGGTTTGTCGCTGCAGTGCAAACGGGTCCGGAAAGCGCATGCACGGCAGCCACGGTGCGCGACGTTGCCCAGCAACAGGGGTCGCCGGGTTACGTCGCGTCCTACGAAAGAAGCGGTCACAGAGCTGACTGCAAAGAAGAGTGACAGAAAGAAGGCGTACCTGGGTGGATCCGGACCGTTGGCGGCCGTTTTCGGGGCGTGGAGCAGAAAACGCAGGCGCGTCCGGCAGAACGGAGGGCGGATGTCTGACGTCAAAGCCGGCCCCAGCATCGCAGAGATCGTAGCACAGGGTAAGTATGTCCAGGGCTAGTCTACATTTGCATGAAATTTTTTTAGCTGAGCAGGGCTGCACAAGTGATCGCTGCCCTGCTAAGCTATAAAACACTCCCCCATAGGTGTGGACTAGTTGATCGCAGCAGCAGCAGCAAAAAGTTGCTGGCTGCAATCAATCCGGAATGACCACCTATGTGTACACATACTGTATGTCCTCATACAGCTCCCAAGTGACTGTTAGTGTTAGGCATCTAAAGGGTCATACACACTAGACGATTTTTTTGACCAATATGGCCAATACAGATGATTGTGAACGATATTTTGTTCACATCGTCTAGTGTGTATGTTCCTGCAATCAACGATGCGTGCACCCGCGCTCACTGATTGCAGGTTGGTGGTTGGAGGTGCTGCATGCTCAATGTGAGTAATGGCACTTGTGACATCACTCATCATGGCATGTGTGTACGGAGCCGCGATGAGCAATGTCCACAATGTGACATTGCTCACACCCCGCAGGCAGCTCCCTCCCCGCCAGCGGCTTCATATCTAAGGCCGCTGACGGGAGCCATGACGGGAGCCGCTGGAGGGGAGACGCGCTGAGCGGTCAGCGGTTACGTTGGTGGCACAGTGGAAATATAATTGGTGGGGCAGTGGGTACATTGGTGGGGCAGTGGATGGAGACGCTGAGCGCTCAGCATCTCCCCTCCAGCAGCTCCCGTCAGCAGCTCAGCTACAATGAAGCCGCTGGCAGGGAGGGAGCCGCTGGGGGGGAGACGCCAGCCGCCCAGGAAGACCCCACATTACGAGTAGAGTGAGCCTTAACAGATTTTGGACACGGCAGTCCTGCCGTAGAATAAGTGTGCTGGATAGTGAACCGAATCCAGCGAGAAATAGTCTGCTTAGAAGCAGGACACCCAATCTTCTTGGGATCATACAGGACAAACAGAGTCCAACTTTCTGTGACGAGAAGTTCTCTTCACATATATCTTCAGAGCCCTTACAACATCCAAGGACTTTGATGTAATTGAGGAGTCAGTAGCTACTGGCACCACAATAGGTTGGTTGATATGAAATGCTGACACAACCTTCTGAAGACCACTGCTGACATGTCCGGAGTTCAGCTCTATCTTCGTAGAAGATCAAGTAAGGACTTATACAGGACAAAGCCCCTAATTCGGACACACGTCTAGCAAAAGCTAAGGCCAACAACGTGACCGACTTCCAAGTAAAAAAATTTGACCTCAACCTCCTGTAGAGGTTCAAACCAATCCGACTGGAGAAACTGCAACACCACGTTAAGGTCCCAAGGCGCTGTAGGCGGTACAAAGGGAGGTTGGATGTGCAGAACTCCCTTCAAAAAAGTCTGAACCTTAGGGAGGGCAGACAATTGTTTCTGGAAGAAGATGGAGAGGGACGAAATCTGGACCTTCACAGATGCCAACCTCAGGCCTATAGCCACACCTGCTTGCAGGAAGAGGAGAAACCGTCCAAGTTGAAACTCCACCGTAGGAAAGCTCTTAGATTCACACCAAGAAACATATTTCTTCCAAATACGATGGTAATGTTTAGACGTTACCCATTTACTGGCCTGTATCAGGGTAGGAATGACCTTCTTCGGAATGCCCTTCCGGGCTAGTATCAGGCGTTCAACCTCCATGCCGTCAAACGTAGCCGCGATTAGTCTAGATAAGCGAACGGTCCCTCTGCAGCAGCAGATCCTCCCAAAGAGGAAGAGGCCTCAGCTCTTCCTGCAAGAGATTCAGAAGGTCCGCGTACCAAGCCCGCCTTGGCCAGTCCGGAGCAATGAGGATCGCCTGAACCCTTGATCTCTTTACGAGCTTTAGAACTCTTGGAATGAGCGGAAGAGGTGGAAACACATACACCGACCGGAACACCCACGGAGACACCAGGGCGTCCACTGCCTGTGGGTCCCTCAACCTGGAACAATAGCGTTGAAGCTTCTTGTTGAGATGAGAGGCCATCATGTCTATTTCGGGTAACCCCCAAAGGTCTGTAATTTCCTTGAACACCTCCGGATGGAGACCCAATTCCCCTGGATGGAGATCGTGTCTGCTGAGAAAGTCTGTTTCCCAGTGGTCTACTCCCGGAATAAAGATTGCTGAGAGCGCCAACGCGTGTTTTTCTGCCCAGAGGATGATTCTGGTCACCTCTGACATTGCAGGTCTGCTCTTCATTCCGTCCTGTCGGTTTATGTAGGCCACTGTCGTTACATTGTCCGACTGCACTTGAATGGCCCGATTTCGTAGAAGATGGGCCGCCTGAAGAAGACCGTTGTAGACGGCTCTTAGTTCCAGAATATTGATGGGCAGGCCGGCTTCCAGACTTGACCACCTTCCTTGGAATGTTTCCCCATGAGTGACTGTGCCCCAGACCCGAAGGCTCGCATCCGTGGTTAGAAGGACCCAGTCCTGAATCCCGAACCTGCGGCCCTCCAGAAGGTGAGGCAATTGGAGCCACCAGAGGAGTGAAATCCTGGCCTTTGTTGACAGACAAATCCTCTGGTGCATGAGGAGATGAGATCCTGACCACTTGTCCAGGGGATCCAGTTGGAAGGCCCAAGCATGGAACCTCCCGTATTGGAGAGCGAATGCAGTGATGAACGGACACCCGGGCTGGCTTCAGGACATCCCGGACCATTGTTTGCATCACCAACGCCTTTTCCTGCGGAAGAAACACCCTCTGCACTGTGTCGAAGATCATCCCCAGAAAAGACAACCTCTGGGTCGGTTACAAATGTGACTTTGGGAGATTCAGAATCCAACCGTGGACTCTGAGTAGGTGCGTTGTGAGAATAATGGACTGCAACAGCTTCTTCTTGGACGAAGCCTTTATTAGCAGATCGTCCAGATATGGAATGATGTTCACCCCTTGTTTGCGGAGGAGAACCATCATCTCTGCCATCACCTTGGTGAACACCCTCGGTGCTGTTGAGAGGCCGAATGGCAGGGCCTGGAACTGGAAAGGACAGTCCAATAATGCGAAACGGAGATAAGACTCATGCGGCAGCCAAATCGGAATGTGGAGGTACGCATCCATCTTGAACTTGAACTCCTTTAGAATGGGGTTCAGTGATTTTAGGTTCAGAATGGGCCTGACCGAACCATCAGATTTCGGTACCACAAAAAGATTCGAATAGTAACCTGTGGTTTGTAAATGAGGAGGAACTGGTACAATGACCTGTGCCTCCACCAACTTCTGGACAGCTTCCTGTAGAAAAGCCTGATTTGAAAAATCGGTGAGGAGGGAGATTTTGAAATTCCAGCCTGTATCCCTGGGACACAATATCTATCACCCAGGGATTAAGGCCGGACGATACCCAGACTTGACTGAACTGTCTGAGTCTCGCTCCCAACGGCCCCACCTCCTGGCCGCGCGGTCCACAGTCATGAGGAGGACTTTGGCGTACCTGAAGCAGGCTTTTGTTCCAGGGAACCTGTAGCAGCAGGTTTCTTGGATTTAAATCGACGTCCCCTAAAGAAGGTATTGGACAGTTTGGCCTTTCTAGGCTATTTAAAAAGAAGGGACTGAGATGCTGATGAAGAGAAGCATTTCTTCGGAGCAGGAGCAGCTGAGGGAAGAAACAGAGACTTACCCGCTGTAGTCGGCAAGAGAGACACAGAGATTGGAGCGAACCCACACACAGCGCTTTTACCAAAGGGAGACCCTTTGTCAGCGCTGACTGTGCACCTTAATAGGATACACAGTCGTATTGCAGCCTCCCCCCCCTTCTACAACCCCCTGGTACCGTTTACAGATAGCTGGAGTTGCTGTGAAGGGACCTTCTTTCCTGGTCAGCGCTGTGCAGGCAGGAAAATGGCGCTGAAGCGCTGCTGGGTCCGCTCTGGCGCTGTCTTCCCGCTCTTCTTCTGCTTATACTGGCCTGAAGATTTAGTGCTGGCTAAGATCCTGGGACCCCGACAGGCTTCTGGACCAGTGTAGGGTGTAGCGCTGGCTCAGGGCGCCCCTCACAGCGCTGCACCATGTACCGCTGAGCCATCCCCGGAGCGCAGTTAATACTGCGCTCCTACCCTGTTGCCACCATCTTCACACCGTCCCCCGCTTGCTAGGGGGGTCGGTGACTCACTCGCCACCGATTCTTCAACTCTGCAAGGTGGTTGCGGCATGCTGCTGGGACGAGCGGCCCCCTGTGGCGGAGAACGATCAGATCCCTCTGGAGCTCAGTGTCCAGTCAGCGGAGACAGATGCTCAGACTCCGCAGGGCGGACACTGCTCCCCCCCTGAGTCCCTCGCTGTTGCCAGCAGCCTCCCTGTAAAACAAAAACTCTAAAACAACATTTTACTAGGAAAACTCAGGAGAGATCCCCTAGCTGTGACCGGCTCCTCTGGGAACATTTTCTAAACTGAGTCTGGTAGGAGGGGCATAGAGGGAGGAGCCAGCCCACACTCTCAAACTCTTAAAGTGCCAATGGCTCCTAGTGGACCCGTCTACACCCCATGGTACTAATGTGAACCCCAGCATCCTCTAGGACGTAAGAGAAATATATGTAAATATATATAGAAAACGCAGGTCCGGCTCTCCCTGTAATAAATATGCTGCGCCGGGTGCCCACACATAAAAGGATGTATGTAGATAGGCAGGTGTGGCACTCTTGGCGTCTGAGAAACTTAAATGGAGACATTCATATTGAATGCCATTCAACATGCATGTCTACATTTAAGTTTCTCAGACGCCAGGAGTGCCACACCTGCCTATCTATATATATTATATTGAACCCATTATAATTAATTTTGAATTACGTTGGTGGCACAGTGAAAATAGAATTGGTGGGGCAGTCGGTGATAAAAAACTTAATTGGTTCCCCCTTCTACAGCCCTGCCCATACACCCAGAAATGCCTCCCCAATATTAAAATATGTAAATAAGGTGCCAATTCCAAAGATATCTTTCGTCTTTTAAATTGTTTAAAAAATTGCTTAGTGTGTACACTCAATTTCGTTTGTCAAGACTCCTGGAAGTTCAAGGGAAATTGGTCATCTTTAAAATTGTTCATCTTTCACATTGGTCATGTCTTCTAGTGTGCAGGGCCCTTAAGTCGCGACATGATGTGGCTAGGGTGCACCAGGTGACTGTGCTAACTAATTTGATATATGACCCCTGTATCTGGATGCAATTTAGTTTCTGAATCTATTTACAAATCCCAGCATCAGTATCGTCGCGATCCCGGGATTTTAGCCCAAAACGTGTTTCTCCGCCTACCCTCCGGTCTCAGCGGCTTCCACACAATGAGGAAGCCGCTGAGACCGGAGGGTAGGCGGAGAAACGTTTGTGGGACTCACCAGCTGTATTCTGCAGCATGTTGCTAAATTCCGGAGTGCTGGGGAACCGGACGTTTTATTTACTGAGGAGCAGCACCTAAAAGTGCAAAGGAGTGCTGCACAGGATTTAAGTCACCTATTACCATCCACAAAGAAGCTGCCATGCTTACATCAATCTAAGCAGAGGTATAATATCTGGGTACAGAGCTAAGTGTACTTTAGATGTGCTTTTGGATCCTGGTGTTTGGTGCTGCCATCCATAGATGCTACTCTGCGTGTTGGTTAAATATCTGATTAACAGCTTAATAACATTATACATGTAGCTGCACTAACAATCAGCTTGGGTGCTATAATATATGGACGCAATCAAATATAAACAGATCACTTGTTGGCTATAATATTGTCCGTCTGACTAACATTCTGCTACTATTCTGCACGTGGAAATACTACTAATCAACCTGATAGTGCACAAAGAATCTATCAAAACAGGAGCCTCATTGAGACTGTGTTTGAGCTTAATAGCATGCATAGGAATATATGTGCCAATTAAGTGTGGAGATTTGATTAATCCATATTGCCGGTATAATTGGTCTGCTATAATATATATATATATATATATATATATATATATAATTTTTTTTAATTTTTTTTTATGTGGAGATTTTTAATGTTGTTATCTGTATTTCTTAGATAAGCAATACTGGCCGGTATCTATTTGTAATTATTTTATGGTATATAAGAGTAAAAAGTATTTTTGCAAAGTGAGAAGCGCGGTCTTATTTTCCATTTTAGATATCAAATTAATCGTCAGACTCTTGGTGCATCCTAGTTGCATCATGTTTTGACTAATGGTGGGTACACACTGATAGATAACGAGTTTTATGGTAAAAACTTACCTTTGTTAAAACTCTTTCTGCGAGGTACACTGGGCTCCACAAGGAATGGACGATGGGGTGTAGAGTAGGATCTTGATCCGAGGCACCAACAGGCTCAAAGCTTTGACTGTTCCCAGAATGCATAGCGCCACCTCCTATATCACCCCGCCTCCCTGCACAGGATCTCAGTTTTTAGTTAACCAGTCCAATGCAGTAGCAGGAAAAGAGACGACAACGGTTAGTAGCCACAACACCGCATTCGCACGACAGGAGACGTGTCAGCGGCTAATGCCATACCAACCCAAAGAAGCTAAGTGCGTCAGGGTGGGAGCCTTGTGGAGCCCAGTGTACCTCGCAGAAAGAGTTTTAACAAAGGTAAGTTCTTACCATAAAACTCGTTTTCTGCTGCGGGGTACACAGGGCTCCACAAGGAATGGACAATGGGGATGTCCTAAAGCAGTTCCTTATGGGAGGGGACGCACTGTAGCGGGCACAAGAACCCGGCGTCCAAAGGAAGCATCCTGGGAAGCGTCAGTATCGAAGGCATAGAACCTTATGAACGTGTTCACAGAGGACCACGTAGCCGCCTTGCACAATTGTCCAAGGGTCGCACCACGTTAGGCCGCCCAAGAAGGTCCAACAGACCGAGTAGAATGGGCCTTAATGTGATCAGGAGCAGAGAAACCAGCCTTCACATAAGCATGTGCAATCACCATTCTAATCCATCTGGCCAGAGTTTGCTTGTGAGCAGGCCAGCCCCGTTTGTGAAACCCAAACACAACAAAAAGAGAATCAGATTTCCTAATAGGAGCAGTTCTCTTCACATAGATACGGAGAGCCCGTACCACATCCAAAGACCGCTCTTTGGGAGACAGATCAGGAGAAACAAGTGCCGGAACCACAATCTCCTGATTAAGGTGGAACGAAGAAAACACCTTAGGCAGATAGCCGGGACGAGTCCTAAGAACCGCCCAGTCATGGTGAAATATCAGATATGGGGAACTACAGGACAAGGCACCCAAACCCGACACTCTTCTAGCTGAAGCAATAGCAAGCAGAAACACCACCTTAAGGGAAAGCCACATAAGGTCAGCTGAACCAAGAGGTTCAAACGCCTCCAAAACCACCGACAAGTCCCAAGGAGCCACAGGCGGGACATAGGGAGGTTGGATACGCAACACGCCCTGAGTAAAGGTATGCACATCAGGTAAGGTCGCAATTTTTCTCTGAAACCACACCGACAAGGCAGATATTTGAACCTTGAGGGAGGCCAGACGCAGGCCTAAGTCCAGGCCCTGCTGAAGAAAAGCCCCAAATTTGGCTATACTAAACTTGGAAGCGTCATAATCGTTAGACGCGCACCAAACAAAGTAGGAATGCCAGACCCTATAGTAAATACGAGCAGAAGCCGGTTTCCGGGCCCGCAACATAGTTTGAATGACCGCCTCAGAAAACCCTTTAGCCCTTAAGACGGAAGCTTCAAGAGCCACGCCGTCAAAGACAGCCGGGCTAGGTCCTGGTAGTCACAGGGGCCCTGAACGAGGAGGTCTGGGCGTTGTGGAAGTAGAATTGGATGCTCTGACGATAGGCCTTGCAGGTCTGAGAACCAGTGCCGTCTGGGCCACGCTGGAGCTATGAGAAGCAGAATTCCTTTTTCTTGCTTGAACTTTCGAATTACCCTGGGCAGGAGTGACACCGGAGGGAACACGTCCGGCAGCCGAAACCTCCACGGTACAGCCAGCGCATCCACGAATGCTGCTTGAGGATCCCTTGTCCTTGATCCGAAGACTGGAACCTTGTGATTGTGTCGAGACGCCATCAGATCTACGTCTGGAAGGCCCCACCTTTCCACTAGGAGTTGAAACACTTCTGGATGGAGGCCCCACTTGCCGGCATGCACGTCCTGACAACCGAGAAAGTCTGCTTCCCAATTCAGGACTCCCGGAATGAATATTGCCGATATGGCCGGTAGATGGCATTCTGCCCACTGTAGAATCCGTAAGACTTCCTTCATTGCTAGGCGGCTTTGAGTGCCGCCTTGATGATTTATGTAAGCCACTGTGGTGGCGATGTCCGACTGTACTTGAACAGGACGGTTCTGAATTAAATGCTGGGCTAGGTTCAAGGCATTGAAGACCGCCCGCAACTCCAGAATATTGATCGAGAGGAGGGACTCCTCCTTGGCCCACCGCCCCTGAAGGGAGTGTTGCTCCAGCACCACGCCCCAACCTCTTAGACTGGCATCTGTCGTCAACAGGACCCAGTCGGATATCCAGAACGGACGGCCCCTGCACAGTTGTTGGTCCCGGAGCCACCAGAGCAGCGACAGACGGACCTCCGGAGTCAATGAGATCATTTGAGACCTGATCCGGTGAGGCAGGCCGTCCCATTTGGCTAGAATCAGCCTCTGGAGAGGGCAAGAGTGAAATTGAGCGTACTCCACCATGTCGAATGCTGACGCACCTGCATCGCCGAATGTTTCGACACTTGCGGACGAGATAGGAAGCAACGAATCCTGTCCTGAAGTTTCTGGACTTTCTCCTGAGACAGGAACAACCGCTGGTTGTGAGTATCCAATAGTGCTCCCAGATGCACCATGCTCTGAGCAGGGATCAGGGATGACCTCTTCTAGTTGATGAGCCATCCGTGGGCTTGCAGAAACCGGACAGTCACATCTAGATGACACAGGAGAAGTTCTGGGGAATTTGCCAGGATTAACAAGTCGTCCAAATACGGCAGTATCCTGACCCCTTGACGGCGGAGTACCACCGTCAATCCCGCCATGACTTTTGTAAAGACTCGCGGAGCCGTTGTTAAACCAAAAGGTAACGCCCGAAACTGGTAATGGCAGTTGCCAATCGCAAATCTCAGGTATTGCTGATGAGACACTGCTATAGGAATATGCAGGTAAGCATCCTGTATATCCAGGGAGACCATGAAGTCCCCAGGTGCCAAGGCCAGAACTATAGAGCGAAGGGTTTCCATCCGGAACTTGGAAACCTTCACAAACCTGTTCAATGCCGTGAGGTTGAGAATGGGCCGGGAGGACCCATTCGGTTTCGGGACTAGAAACAGCGGAGAATAGTACCACCGGACCCTCTGCGCAAGAGGCACCTGTACTACGACTCCTGTATCTAGGAGGGTCTGTAACACCGAATATAGAGTGTTTGCCTTTGTCTTGTCCAACAGGACATCTGTCTGGCAAAATCGATGAGGGGGTCGGTTTTTGAAGGCTATGGCGTAACCTCGAGTGACAACTTCCCGTACCCAGGCATCTGAAGTGGTCTTCATCCATTCCTGGGTATACCCTAGAAGCCGGCCCCCCACCCTGGGATCCCCCAGAGGGAGGCCCGCCCCATCATGCGGCAGGCTTATCTATCTTGGAAGCTGGCTGACGGGCCGCCCAGGCTCTTTTGGGCTTAGGCTTACCAGGTTTGGAAGTGCGGGCCTGCTTGTTGTATGCCTGACCTTTTGCTTTACCTGAAGGACGAAAGGGGCGAAAGGAAGTACCTTTAGTCTTCGACACAGAAGGAGCAGTACATGGTAGACAGGCAGTTTTGGCAGTAGCCAAGTGTGCCACAATCTTATTTAAATCCTCCCCAAACAGAATATCTCCCTTAAAAGGGAGTACCTCCAGGGTTTTTCTAGAGTCCAGATCCACAGACCAGGATCTCAGCCACAATATCTGGCGAGCCAGGACTGACGTAGTACCGGCATCAGAAGCCGCCTCTTTAATATAACGAGAAGCTGTGACAATATAAGACAAGCATTGTCTAGCATGGTCAGAGGAGATTTCAGCATCTAACTCCAAGGCCCATGCTTCAATGGCCTCTGCAGCCCAAGTAGCTGCAATAGTGGGCCTTTGAGCAGCACCCGTGAGGGTGTAAATCGCTTTCAGACAACCCTCCACACGTTTATCCGTAGGCTCTTTTAGAGACGTGACGGTGGTGACCGGTAGAGCTGAGGAAACCACCATCCTAGCCACATGTGAGTCCACTAGAGGAGGCGTTTCCCAATTCTTAGACAGCTCCGGCATGAGGGGATAGCGAGCCAGCATCTTCTTTTGAGGCACAAACTTCGTACCCGGGTATTCCCAGGGTTCCTGACATATATATCAATTAGGTAGTCAGAGTGAGGTAAAACTTGTTTAATCACCTTCTGACGCTTGAACCTATCTAGTTTCTTAGGAGGAACGGATGGCTCGGTATCATCCGTAATCTGTAAATTTAACTTAATAGCCTCCAAAAGATCCGGAACATCCACATGTGAACCACCCTCCCCATCAGCCGTATCTGAGTCAGAACCTGTGGGGTCAGTGTTAGTGCCGTCTTCATCCGACGAGGTGTCAGTGACAGCAGTGGATTGTGAGGAGACAAGCGCTCGCTTAGAGGACCCCTTGGACGTAGGCAAGCGACGGTTAGACTTTTTAGTAGTCAGGGACTGGTTCAACTTCTTTATTTGAGCAGATAAATTGTCCGCCCACAGCGGGTTAGCTGAAGGGGCCACAAACAGTTGCACCGGCATTGGGGGTCCCATAGGGGGTGTTAGTTTATGAACTAGCGTATGCAGAAGCGTGGAAAAAGCGGCCCACGGCGGGTCATTATTTCCCCCCGTTGCCACCAGAACCAGAGCCCAAAGCTGCTATATTCTCCTCATAGGTATCTGCAGCTTCAGCAACACCGGCAGTGTGTTCAGCCCCAGAACTGTTAACCTCAGAAGCAGACATGATATAACTTGCAGTATCAGGTAACACAGTACAATTTGTCAGCAGCACAATACCTCTAGCACAAACCCCTGCGCAGTGTAGTCAGCACCAGCAGAGATAAAGGAGAGATATGGTGACTAAATCACAGAGAAAAATACGTAATACAGTATATCTTTGTGAAAATCCTATATTAGATAAAACCTGACGCACCAAGCCCCCTCAGGTTATAGAATATAGGGATAGCAGGTTGAGTGAAAGACACGAAATGGACACCACTCAGCTATCAAATGCACACACAAATAGTCACAGTCTGTACAATGCAGAGGTTATTACTAACAATAATACTGCACTGGACTAGCTTACACAGCTATATAATAGATATAACAGTACACAGTAAGAACTGGATGTATATCACAGGGTAATTGTACTAGGAAAACCTAAGTGCACTCTTTCTTAACTACAAAAAGAAAAATTGGATAGAACCTGCTGTGGGCGCAACGTGTGGATAACGATGATGTTACACCGTGGGGTCAAAGTACAAAGTTATTTAGGTGGGAGAATTTCTTTGCTGCTCTCCAAAGAGTCCTTCATCCGGTGAGTTCTTCTCCCTCAAACGATGTTGTATGCGGAGAAAACACAAATTGTACACAAGAGTTCAAAAAATGGGGAATTTCTCCCAATGCAGATAGTTCAGAGTGATGGTGACTTCTCCCCGGACTCTATGGACTACGATGTGGTGGGAAAGTGTGGAGATATCCGTATGGGTTCACCCTGGTGTTTCAAAGTAAACTTGGCCTCTCACATGTGTGCTTACTTTCATGCAAATGAAAAAGGCCTATAAAGGTTTCTTTATAGCCCCCTAGGGGTATTCTTGGTACCGAAAGTGGGTACACTCCAAACATTCACATGCAGACACTTCTGAAAGGATGCTCACATCTAGGCTTACTTCAGAAGGCGCCGTACTTTCATGTAACGGTATCTTTATCCCAGCAGGCTGGATGGCCGTCCTCATTCACCTCCTTTGTTTCGTATTTAGGCTCGATGTAAAGTACAGAAACGGAGGGATGTATGAGGTTTCAATACATTTATTTTATAAAAATCAACGTGGATCAATAAAAACAAATTCTGAATGGTATACCACAACAAGCAATCTCATTGATGTTATCCCAGCAAGGTCAAAAGGTGGGAAAAAAGATGTTAACCCGGGATGTCTCACCGTATTCTTGCTGATAGGGATGATGGGAGTGGTATCTCAGATCCTCACATGCTCTTTCTTTACTAACACTGACTAAAAAAGGCAGGTAGAATACTTCAGTGTCTTGTAAAGTCACAGCACTGACAACCAGGCAGCTTTACATAGGAGGATTTGCCCAAGCATTCCCAGGAACAGTGAGCTGAGGGATAATGGTGCCGCAGACACTGCCAGGGAGTGAGGGAGAGACAGATATGCAGCTCCAGGGCGGGAACATTTGCAGAAAATGGCGCCCTGGGGCTGGGGAGGGGCTTCAGGTCCAAGCTCTATCCCCCTGCTGGCAAAACCAACGGGTACTGAGGGCTCTAAGAAAAACGGTTTATAGAGAAAACCTGACCTGTCCCATGCCCTGGTGATCTAGTGGGATCGTCTGTACTGCCACAGTGTCCACCGCCAGCGCGCACGGCCCGCCTCCCACTGACCGCGCTGGATCGCGATAAAGACCGGGTCCCGCAAGCGGTACACACTTACCACCTCCCGAAGCGCGGCCACGCGATCCCGGAGAGCCCCCGTCGTGTGTGCCTGACAAGAAGAAAACCAGAGCCTCCTGCTGTAGTTACCCGGCAACCAGAGCTCGGGAGTGTACAGCGCCGCTGGGGATAGCCGGAGCTGCAGCCGTGAATGTCCACTGACATGTAACACTGCAGCTGCCCTTGAAGTCTTCACTTTTTTCCTCAGAAAAAAAGCTCTTCTTAGGGCTGCCTGGAGCAGCCCCTCTGTTAAGTGCCTGCTACTGCAGCACCAACTACAAAACGGAGATCCTGTGCAGGGAGGCGGGGTGATATAGGAGACGGCGCTATGCATTCTGGGAACAGTCAAAGCTTTGAGCCTGTTGGTGCCTCGGATCAAGATCCTACTCTACACCCCATTGTCCATTCCTTGTGGAGCCCAGTGTACCCCGCAGCAGAAATACAGTATCTGCCGATCAACTGATTGGCAGATATATCTATGGATGGATTGGGCAGTTTACTGTGCATACACACTGCCCGATCGGCCGGGGACTGACGTCTACACGCCCGCCCAGTTCAGCTGTCAACCACCGCCAGCTGCCGCAGCATGTGTGCGGGTGGTCGGCCGGCCGCTCGTACACACACAGCGATGCGGCAATATATTGGTAGATATATTGGCCGTCGGCTGTGCTGCGGGGCCGTCGCGATATGTCTGTGAACGACGGAGTTCACAAACATATCACCCATACACACTGGCCGACGGACCCGCGATATATCGGCCATTCAATAGAACGTCCGATGTATCGGCCAGTGTGTACGGGCCTTAAGACGCATCTTTGCTATAAAAAAAGAAAAAGAAAAAAAGACGCCAGACACTAGCAGAGTTGCACGGGACCTGGTGGCTCAAAAGTGCCAGGCGTCTCACACTGTGGGGCGTATTGGGGCTAAATGTATGAGGACACATCTGTATTACTAGCAAAAAGAGGTAATCTGCGGCTCCCCCCCCTCCACCTAAATACTTCAGTAACCCTATGTACATAACAATGAGCACTATAAAGTAACTATTGTATTACTATTCCAGCAGCCATAGCTGCTATCACTCCTCTAGCATACCTGGTGTGAAGTCACCTGAGTACAAGGTGGACAGTCTACGACTGAGGTAACTGTACTTCCAGTGCACTGAACACTGTATGTGTAGCAGATAAAAATCAAAACCATCAGGATGATGGATAATATGTAACCTTTAAGGAATTTACCAATACAAAGTAATTCACGCCGCACAATAAATTTCCTCATTAAATCAAACCTGTCACCAAACCAAGTCCTCTAGAGATGTCTTGTGCACAATGTAATAAGACAAAGGGAAAACCCACCAAGAATGAGCACTTTATGAGGCTGATTATGCTTTCTACCAGGTTTCCACCCGTGCATTCATTTGTAGAAGCAGACAGCCCAGGACAGAGCACCGTGCAGCCTGACACTCAGATGTAGAGATGGGTTGTCAGATCAGAATGCTCACGCCTGTGCTAGATGGTAAATACATCACAGCCCTACTTGTGGGATAGCTGACAGAAACCAACCCTGAAAACACTCTTTCTGGGGTGAACAGAATTCCTTGGGTTCGTGTCCATTTTTATTTATGCTTACTACATATTAAAAACTCTATAAATAAAGATGCATGGACTAGTGACAGGTCCACTTTAAAAAAAATAATATACAGTGATGTGGAAAAGAAGAATAACCGGAAAACTATCTCATTAGCTAAAATATTGTGTGACACAGTGCCACATGCCTCAGATTGTATCCCAATAAAAACTAGGCATATTACATTATACCCATTACAGAGGGCCCAAAACACTGTAAACATGTCTGTCTCATTGGACATCCATCAGGGGGAACAGATACCCGATGCTTCCAGGAATACAGGGATAAGCAAATAGGGTTACGTTCTGTGTACGAACATGTGTAATTTGTTGATCCAATAACGTTACAATACTGTCCATCACAAGGATTTAATCTAGTTTTTAAAAGATTACAGCTGTAAATACATTTGCGTTGCTATTTAAAATTTTACTCGGCCTTATGCCAATGTTTACCTACTGAATCACCCTAAATGAAATCTCTATACAAACCTAGATAATCACATCATAGTTGGTTTCAAAATATATTAAACTCACTGGTAATTCACTCGTAAACATCTCAATCCTTATCTTAACGGCTGCTTTTTTTTCTCTGAGTCACCAACTTGATGATCGCATTCTAATACCTCTCCTCAGTCACCAGCGTAATCCTCACGGTCTAACGCCTCTCCTCAGTCACCAACATAATGATCACGCCCTAACGTCTCTTCTCAGTCACCAACATAATGATCACACCCTAACACCTCTCCTAAGTCACCAGCGTAATGCCCATGGTCTAACACCTCTCCTCGGTACCCAACATAATGATCACACCCTAACATCTCTCCTCAGTCACCAACATAATGATCACTCCCTAACACCTCTCCTTAGTCACCAGCGTAATGCTCACGGTCTAATACCTCTCCTCAGTCACCAGCGTAATGCTCACGGTCTAATACCTCTCCTCAGTCACCAGCATAATACTCACAGTCTAACGCCTCTCCTCAGTCACCAACATAATGATCACGCCCTGACGTCTCTTCTCAGTCACCAACATAATGATCACACCCTAACACCTCTCCTAAGTCACCAGCGTAATGCCCACGGTCTAACACCTCTCCTCGGTACCCAACATAATGATCACACCCTAACATCTCTCCTCAGTCACCAACATAATGATCACTCCCTAACACCTCTCCTTAGTCACTAATGTAATGATCACACCCTAACATCTCTACTCAGTCACCAACGTACTGATCACGCCCTAACATCTCTGCTCAGTCACTGAATTAATAATCACACCCTAACACATAGGTCTGCAAACTCGGTCCTCATTACCCCACACAGTGCATGTTTTGCAGGTCTCCCCACAGAATCACAAGTGAAATAATTAACTCCACCTGCGGACCTTTTAAAATGTGTCTGAGTAATTAATACACCTGTGCACCTGCTGGGTTACCTGCAAAACATGCACTGTGTGGGGTAATGAGGACCGAGTTTGCAGACCTATGCCCTAACATCTCTTTTCAGTCACCAATGTTCTGATCAAGCCTATGATCTCTCCTCAATCATCGACTTAATGCTCACATCCTAACATCTCTGCTCTCTCACAAACTTAATGATCCTGACCTATGCCCTAACATCTCTCACCAGTCACCAACGTAATGATCATGCCCTAACATCTCTCCTCAGTCACCAGCTTAATGACCATAGCCTAACATCTCTCCTCAGTCACCAGCTTAATTACCATAGCTTAACATCTCTCCTCAGTCACCTACTTAATGACCATGTTCCAATACTTCTCCTCAATCACCAACTTAATGCTCATGCTTTTACATATATCCTCTCAGTCACCGATGTAATGATAACGTAATATTATCTTTCATCTCAATCACCACTGCGATGCTCACACCATAATATCTTTCCTCTCTGCCACCAACTAATGACCACGCCCTAACATCTCTCCTCAGTCACCAACATAATGACCACGCCGCTTCACCTCTCCTCAGTCACCAACCTAATGAACATGCCCTAACATCTCTCACCGGCCAACAACATAATGACCATGCCCTAACAGCTCTTCTCAGTCACCAGCTTAATGATCACAACCTAACACCTTTCCTCTCTGCCACCAACTCAATGACCACGCCCCTACACCTCTCCTCAGTCACCAACCTAATGACCATGCCCTAACATCCATCAATCTCTACAAGAGCTCACAATTAAAGCATTTAAATAATGCAGCCAAGTGTTCATTGGAGATTGCCCACCACATCTTTCATAGCCAAGTATTTTAAGAAACAACATTCTATATCAATTGATGAAACTGCTGTATACAACACAAGTATTTCTTCAAAGCCATTCAAAGATACAAAGCCTGTCTGAAAGACTTTGATTACAAGTCTTCCGAAAACAAAATTAGTAATCAAGTACTAGGAGCCAAATTTCGTACATGAGATGAACCGTTGCCTCATTGCTTCTATTACTTCTACAGTTGTAATGCTGGGTCATCAATTCTGTTTATTCCAGGCCTTTTCTTTTATACAATTCAAAATATTGTTCCAGAGATTCTAAGTGCTTTATTTTTATGCCATTCTCTTAACCTCTTCCCAGCGTGTAAGCCTCCATTCCCTCTTTTCTACTACTCCCTCAATAAAAGCTCTTTCAATTTACCCTTTATATTAATTTTCCTGTTATAACTTTTCTTGACGACAACAATGCTGATTCATTAGAATACTGCACATTTGGTATGCCTATGCTATAAATGTACACTAAAAGCTCTTGAACACTGTGATGTTTTCTTGCTCTGAATCTTCCTAATTCAGCATACTTTTTCTCAATCATTACCATCAGCGCCCTGAGTTGCTTAATTGAATACTGTTTTTTTTTCTTTCGACTTTGCATTGGCAATCTGTATCTGCTTGATGCCGACTGCTGCCTCAATTTGTATTGTAGTATTTTAATCTGGACATGTAATCCATTCACCTCTGCTTAAAGAAGACTACACCACTTTTACCCCTCTTGCCTTTTAACCCCAGGCACTAAACGGGTGATGGAGTCAGCTACAACAGGATTGGCCCCAGCAATAAGACCTCTATTCACTGGTAGATGAACGCTACCCGATATATGCAGCAAGTGTAATGGCAGCACTCTGGAACTTTAATAAATCAATCTATATACTAAAATGGAATTCAATGTTTCAATGCTTTAATTATGTGTTTTCGTCGTCAGGAACACCTTAAAGTTCCGGAGTGCTGCCACATATATACACACACACACCACTCTTGGGTGTGCAGTTGCACTCAGATATGCACAAGGCCGAAGGGGGTCCTTCTCAGGTCAGTACCCAACATATAATAATCGTACTTGGATCATCAATGATACACTTTTTCACTCCAAATGTCAGGTTTACCAGCACAAATCATTTTCCTGGATACAATATAATGGTGTCTGAATGGGTGTAGTACGGGTGACCGGCGGTCTCCTGACCGCCGGTCACCTTACCGACGCCGGGATCCCGGCAGCATACCGACGCCGGGATCCCGGCGGGGAGGGGCGAGTGCAGCAAGCCCCTTGCGGGCTCGCTGCGCTCGCCACGCTGCGGGCTCGGTGGCGACCTGCGGTCGCCACGGGTTCTATTCCCACTCTATGGGTGTCGTGGACACCCACGAGTGGAAATAGTCCCTGTTGGTTGGCATGCCGACCATCGGGATAGTGAGCCGTCGGGCTCACGGAGGAGGTCATGTGACTGTCGGTCAGCCGACCGGCGGTCACATGACTACCACCCGTCTGAATGGTGACGTATATTCTTTTACTCTGAAATGATACCATTTATCAGCACCACAGATTGTCAGTCTACAGTATGTAGGCATATAACTATTATCAGGACAGTATCAGAAATATATATACTGCAAGTATATATAGCACCAGTCAAAAGTTTGGACACAATTTCTCATACATTTGAATGAGAAAGTGTATATATAAATACGAAAATACAATAATAAAAAATGAGAATATGTGCTAGGAGTAATAGTATATGTTGAAACAGGCAAGCAGAGCCAGCCTTATGCATAGGCAGTATAGGCAAATTCTACTTAGAAATTTTAGGCTGTACCTTTATTGCACTGGCGGTGGTAAGTGTGGTGGCTGGAGAAACGCTTGTGTAGACTGGGGCCGGAGTCTTCAGGGATTCAGTTATATTGTTTGAGATATTAGTGTGCTCTATTTTAACAACATGCTTAAGAGACACTTGTGTGGGCTGTAGAGACACGGGGGGGGGGGGGGGGTGAGGCTGTTTGGGATGGGGGGGGACTACACAATGGGTGAAGGGGAGCATAGCACCATGAGGCCATGCCCTTCTGTGACCATGCTCATTCTACATCAGCGCGTGTGCCTTCGGCAGGTGAAAAAGCTCCAGCACGGTGGGGTGGGGCACAAGACAAAATCTTGCCACGGGCACCATATTGGTCAGGGCTAGCTCTGCTGACAAGGATGGGAAAGCCAGTGTACTCTCATCATTGGAGTATAGAAACAAAAACCTTTCTACAGTTCTCCATAGAACAATTAAAAAGCAAATGCACAATTGATATAATTAAATAAAAATGAACATACATTACAAAAGTGATGTGCAACGCATTGCAGAACAACAGTTAGCGATCAAATTGAACAAGACAAAAAACTAAAAATGAGAACAAATTAATATAAGCAAATCTTTGAACAACAAAATGTACAAATAATATACTCCTTTAAAGATGTTGGATAGCTCATCTGGGTGGGATTTAAAGTAAGAGGTATATCTTAAACATTGTGGTTAGATGTAGCTGTTAATATAGTTACTGTTTCCTTAATATGTAATGGCTACATTAATGTCAGTCCAGTGTCTAGATGCGGCGTTGGGTTCTGTGGCAGTGCTGTACCTTCGCTAGCAGAATACAGTACTTCCCTCTTACTGTCAGAGATATACTGTGCTCATCTGAGGTTATTCATTGCCTCTGACAGGGGATTTAGTCATCTTGACAGCTTGTTTTTATTCTGTCTATTCAGAAATCTAAGGCTATTACAGCAGTAGTTTATTTATAAGAGAAAAACAGCTCCTATTAGGTTTTATGACCTTATTCCCCATTGTTAATTAAAAAAGAAAATATGGTGTTAAATAAACATTCCGGTTATAAAGTCATGAGAGTACTGAACTATCAGGCCAATTTCGTGGTGATACAAAACTCTGTATTGTTGTGTGCTATTGTCTGGCATGGAGAAAGCTAGCACCCGCACACATCGGGAGCACCCACTGCAGTACATATTCCAGTGTGCAGGTGGCAACAGGCCTGGTTCAGTAAATTACATTTTCTTGAGGTCAAATGTGTATTACCAGTTACCAGCCCGTCAAAATAATGAAATTACATAACAGTAATGTCACCGCCGGCGGCTGTGCACGACCCAATGGAGCCAAACTTGAACTGCTCCATCAGGCGCCAGTGGCTGCCGGCGTGCAAAACACTTGAATTCCCCTCATTGAGGCGAGGAGCAGCGTTAGCCTTTTATTATATAAGATACTATATTTGCTCCATTACAAAACACGTTAAAAGGTGCACATATTCTAATACAAGGCTTTTTTTGAAAAACATGGGTAGTCATCATCCATTCGGAATCATGATAAACAAAAGAGGATACACCTTTAGTTGCAGACTCCCCAGTAAGACACTGACTAGGTAAGACACTTTTTCGGGTTTGGGTACACCAACCCCCCCAAATCAGCCATTCTGAAATGGCAGTTCTTCTTAAGCAGACCTGTACAATATATTGCCCAACTGTTGTTATGGAACTAAAAGTCCTAGCACAACACTTTGCACAACTCTGGCCTACTTTATCATTTCTAAGTTTCATTAAATATGTACTCCCTACTGGCCTGAGGTCACACTAGTGATTATCATTAATACCTGCTCAGTCTACTGAGAGGCTGTGGCCCTGAATGTCAAAGCAACATTGTTCCAAGTCCTGATAGGAGGAACAGAGGTAAAAAATGTGTACAGAATAGCAGAAAGTGTTAGCATATACAGCAGCAGATGGGCCCACCAGGCTCTACACAGGGGGCCAGTCACATGACCGTTAATTCACCACTGGGCCCATAACAACTGCAAATTGTCTATGTGCTACTGGAAACTATTTTGAACTGAAAGCTAGTGGTCTGTGGGTGAAGCCTAACCTGTCAGGCTGACCTCTCCATCTCTTGGCTGATGGGCAACGTTGACACTACCCCCAATGTGAAGCCAATCAGTCCCACAGCTTGCATCATCTCCACTTTTCCTTCTGACCAGCAAGTGGTTCCATAAGATTTAGCAGTGGAAAAGTCTGAATATGAAACAGCTGCAAAGGCGGCCATTAGGCTGTCTGTAATGGGTTTAGGTTTATAATGAGCACGAAGCTGTTAATGTTGGCAGAGGACTGCATTATGAGGACATGGGCCTATAAAGGTGGATACTGAGTTGTGGTGGTCATGAGGTTGTTAAATCAAGGCTGTACGTAGTGGGCGGGGAACCAGATGATTTTAACAACTGGGATAGAAAAAGGAAAAAAAGAGGCGCCCGTGACTTACAACCTCGGAGAACTTCCTAATGCCGCACAATATGGAAAAAGGGGGAAATTGCCAACCCCCAAAAAAACAACAAGAACAGGAAAAATGAACCAAAATGTGCGCAGAAGGAAGAGCCAATAATGATTAAATTTCAATTGATTTTTATTTCATTAAGGTTAATAACCAAAAATGAATTAACTAAAATATAATCTTAAGAGTGACCACAATGAATATAAAGAAAAATAAATAAATTTAAAATCCACAACCATCTATTGGCATTTCAACATACAGCTAATAGTTTAGAAGGCAATAAATGGATACAAATGTATCAATAGTTATAGAATGAAGCCGTTCCTAAACTAGATATTAATGTAACCACTTAGAATGTACAAATAAATCACAATATTTCAAAGAATATAAATATACACTAAAAAATCCACAGTGGCTGGCCAGCCTTAATAACTAGTTAATAGATTGTGCACAATCAAAATTCATCCGAAGTAAGTGTAATAGATGAATAAAAAATATAGTATATTGTCTGTAGATTAGAATTCATTGAATTGAATCAACGGTGAAGAAATAAAATCATTGAATTAATGATCCACACTGAAAATGGTTAATAGTTAGGTATATAACTGTGAATCCCGTACGGCTCAGCGGCTCCTATCCTCGTACGGCCACTGATATAAATGGCTAATTAACGGGACAATAGATGGAGACCAGTCCCGTCCCACTAAAAAGATCTGAATATAGAATCCCGAAATAGTTCAGAGGCTCCCAACCTCATTAAACCGTCAGTGTGGGCGGCTAATAATGAATAACCGTAGTAGTGAAAGCAAGTCCCGTATCTCCCGTAGTAATGCAATGATTAATACAGAGTCTCAAATAGCTCAAAAAGCTCCTAGCCTCATAGGGCTGTCTATGTGGGTGGCTAGTCTAACGGTATATCGTGTTGATACGAATAGCCCCGTCTCACCCATAGTGATTAGTGCAGTAGTCGCCCAGCCGGATAATCACCGGACCTCCGCCGTCTCTAATCCACAAGCCGTCTTGTGCTGCGTTGTCTGGGTGCTTCTCCGACAGCGCAGCTGGATACTCCTTAGGCTATGGTGAAGTGGATTAATTATCCGTGGCGGGTTATGGCTGGTAATGTCCAATCGTCTCCAGGCAATAAAGACAACCAGGGGATGGTTAGGATATAGAGGTCACTCCAAAGCCGTTCAACCTAACGCGTTTCTCGACCGTAGGCACTGGTCGTTTCATCAGAGGAAGTGAGGAAGGTCTTTAGTGGCATGAGGTACAGGATTATACAATATAGCATTACACTATATACTGAGCGTTACACTGTATGTGGTGAGCATGAGACTGCTATGCATGGCACAGTAAGCATGCACTGGCTATGAGGGATATTCAATTAGTGGCGAGTTTTCCAACAGTCGGAAAATTGGCACTAATTCGACCACTTGGTATTCAATAGCAGGCGTTTGACAGTTTTTTGCTCAGTTTTCGCCATGACTTTCGACTTTTTGGGGGGGTCGAATCAGCATGGGCGAAAACGGACCAAAAAACTGTTAAAAACACCCGCAAATTCGACAAAAAACGTGGATCGGCGGCGAATTCGCCGATCCACGTGGTTTTCGCCCGTGCGGATTTTTCAACAAGTCGAAAAATCGGAAACGGGCGGAAAGTGCAAAAAAACTGCATTAATTGAATACCCCCCTATGTCTGCTCATCATTTTCACAGTACAGCACATGCAGATTATTTTTTCTCTACCCTGTGCTATCAGCACTCCTCCAATGCATCCCTCTGTCTTAAGACCTGGGACAGCAGCGTTCTACTGCAATACAATCAATGTCCTACTATCTGCCAGATATATTGATATCCTTCACGTCATGACATTTAAACAGTCTGCTACTTGTACTACTTAATTAATATATTCTTATATAAAATACAGCTGCATTTCTTAATAAAGTGATCACAATAAACCGTTTTTTTATATATGCAATAAAGGGCAGACAGTGATATATTGCTCTCTTTGTCCGT